>NC_056731.1:743945598-744103098 GCF_019279795.1 Protopterus annectens
TAGTAATATATGTATATGTGTGTATGTGTATATACATATATATCTGTACATATGTATGTGTGCATATATATATATATATATATATATATATATATGTGTGTGTGTGTGTGTGTGTGTGTGTGTATCTGCATATATGTGTGTGTGTATATGTATCAGTGGAATGTTTACTGCTTCCACATTGTACATTCCCTATGGTAGACAGACTGTTCTGCATGATATCTTATTGCTACCATCCTGACATCATACAGGTGGGATGGATCACTGTTAAATTCTTGTGGCTAGGGTGTGTAGGGTCCTGGGTATGAGACTTGCAAGTACTGGTATTGTGTTGCAAGGCAGATCTGTTTGGCTGTGGAGGAGGGGATGATATCAGTAAATACAAGATGTACTTAAATTGGGCCCCCTCACCCCCATTAATGGTGCATTTGGTCATATATGTATTTGTTGTGTTCTCATATGTATATATATATATATATATATATATATATATATATATATATATATATATATAGAGGTAGGTACTAGGCTATCGGCCCTAGGGCCCATGCAAGCCTAGCCAAAAAAAGTGCCCTGGCTTTCGCTACCCAAGAAATATATTTTCCTGTGCCCCTGTCGAGGAGAACCACAGAAGTGATCCCCAGGGTGAATTTCCCATTTCCCATCCAATCATCAAGATTTTTCTTCAAGAGTGCTAATGAGGAGCTCTGTTTGATATAGATAGGTAGTCTGTTCCAGAGTATGGAAAGTCTCTGGGACAGGAATCTATCCCTCCAGCATGTTCTGTTTATTGTGGTGACAAGGTTTAGGTCCCTAGAGCGTGTAGCTCGGAGGGATTGGGATTTGTTTAAGTGGAGCTCATCCGACAGCTCTGAGTTTGACATAGCTTTGTATGTTAGGCAGAGATTGCCCCTGAGTAGGCGATATGCGATGGAGTAAAGCTGTAGTTTCTTGAGATGGTCTGCATAGGGCATCTGTTTGAGGCCAGTAATCCTCTTTGTGAGGTATTTCTGTGGTCTTTCCAGTTGTTGTAGATGTTTTGTGAGGTACATACCAAAAGGGGCATTGTACTCTATAATGGGTCTAATGATTGATGAGTTGAGGGGAACAATGACCTCTTTTTTTCTGGATAAGAATCCTTTTGTGATGAGATGAGCCATGTAGAAGGATTTCCTGACCACTGTGGCGATGTGATTATCAAAGGAGAGACTACTGTCCACTTGTGTCCCAAGGTCTCTTATCACATTTTCGGCATTAAGTAGTCTACCAGCTATGTGGTAGTTCATGGGTACAGAGTTTTTACCAAAGGGGATGACAATACACTTTTTGGCATTGTGTTCAGGCCATGGCTTTGACACCAGACATCTGTCTCAGTGAGGCCCTTTTGTAGTTTGTCCACATCATTAGGAGTTTCGATTATGGCTCCTAGTTTGCAGTCATCTGCAAACTTTGTTAGCCAAAGATCTTCTGTGTTGTCCTGTACTTCAGAGAAGTAAATACCAAACAGGAGAGGACCCAGGAATGAACCCTGTGGTATTACACTTGTCACTGGTCTGATGTCAGATTTGGAATCCGCTACTTTCACAGTGTGTCCATGAGCCAGTTGGCAACCCATCTTGTGACATAGGGATTTATACCTAGTTTAGTGAGCTTATTTATAATTCCAGAGTGGGGGATGGTGTTGAAAGCCTTGCCGAGATCTAGATAAGCTGTGTGAACCATTTTACCCTCATCTATGGCTTTGGTGACTTCTTCAAAGAAGTCAATCAGGTTTAGGAGACATGATCTGCCTTTTACAAATCCAAACTGGGTAGGGTCCAGAGTTTGGAGTTTACCAATGTCTTTGTTTATGAGTTCCACAATGATACGTTCCATGGCCTTGCAGACCAGGCTCATCAGGCTAATGGGGCGGTAGTTCCCGGGGTCCTTCGTGGCTCCCCCTTTGTGGAGTGGGATAACTGTCATGGTGCACCATTCAGTGGGTACAAAGCCTGAGGTGAGGTTATAATTGAACTTGGTACTTAGGTAGGGTGCCAGTTCATTCTGGAGTTCATGTAGAATGCAGCCTGGGATATTTTCAGGTCCCATGGATGCTGTGTTCTTGGCTTTGGAGAGTGTGTTTTTTACCTGTGCAGCCGTGATTATAGGAACTTTGCATTCTTCCGGTATAGAGATGGGCCCTCTAGGGGGTATAGGGGGGTAAAGTTAACACTGAACCTATCTGCTAGGATGTTGGCAATATCAGTTGGTTCTGTATATTTAGTGTCATTGTGCTGTAACTCAGAGCAGAGCTGAGTGTTCCCATTTAGATTCTTGACATAGCTATAGAATGCTTTGTGGTTGTCTTTAGAGTCAGTGGCAATTTTGTTTTCGTAACTAGCTTTGGAGGATTTTATGAGGGATCTCAGCTTCTTACTGAGGTTGACCAGAAAGTTCCTCCAGTCATGGGATTTTACTCTTTTTTGCAACAGTTTCTTTCTTCTGTTGTAGAGTTTGTATATGGCAGAGGACCACCAGATTGGCTTCCTTTTTTTGGAGGATAATATCTTGGTTCTTTTAGGGATAGCATGATCCATGCACTCGTGTAAGTGCTTATAAAGTGCATTTGTGTAGGATTCGGCAGACATACTTCTATTGTCTGTCTGCATGGGTGTCATGAAGTTTACCACTTCTGTCTTAAGAAGTGTGAAGTTGGCTTTGGAGAAGTTTTTTACGATGGTTTCCCTAATTGGGGGTGGGATGTGGATGTCTAGGCTGATTAGCTTGTGGTCGGATCTGACCAATGAGGAATTGACCTCTGGTGTGGAACACCAGTTTCCCATGTTGGTAATGACCAGGTCTAGAATATTGCTGCCCCTGGTGGGGGTGTGAATAAGTTGATACAAGGCATTGGAATTTATGAATTCTAGAAAACGTTGAGCAAAAGAGTTTGTACATGGGTAGTTTTCCCAGTTAATGGTGGGGTAGTTGAAATCGCCCATTATTAGGGTGTTGGGTTGTACCCTAATACTTTCCAGTGTATCAAGAAATGAAGAGTGTGAATCCTGGGGCATGGTGGGTGGTCTGTAGCAAGCTACAATTTGGATTGCAGTCTTGCCCAGAGTTAGTTGCACTTGAATAATCTCAGATGCATTATGCTGTGCAATTAGCCTGGAGGTGTGGATATCCTTAATGAAAATGGACATGCCTCTGCCTTTAGTTCTTCTTTCTGGGTTAGGTGGCCGAAAGGTGTGGTATGAATTGAAGCCTGGTAATGCAGGGGCGCTATCTGGAGCTTTGAACCAGGTCTCTGTCACTGCACAGATGTCAATGTTCTCCATTTTAAGGAGTGCCTCGAGTGAGTGCATTTTGAAGTTTAGACTTCTAGCATTGAGTAGCATTACACTCAGATTTTGGCTGCTTGTACCTGTTATGGTGGTGAATTTGTCATTTGAACCTTGCCGAAAAAAGGCAGTATAGGGGTGGCAAGAGCCTTAGCCAGTATCCGGAATCCTAAGGGCGACAGGTGCAGGCCATCTCTGGCAAAGCATCGTGGACTGTCGATCATGTCGTCCCAGGCAGACAAATACTGGATCCCCTTAGAATGACACCAGAAGTTTAGCCAATTGTTGAAGTCAATCATTTTGTCCTTGTACTGTGGTATCATTCTGGGTGATGACAGGATGCTACTCAGGGTTAGGGTCATACCTGCCAGGGATACAAGATCAGAGAGCTCCTCCATGTCTCTTTTCATGTAGTCCAGGGAGGTCGTCTCAGGTCATTCACACCAACATGGACAATGACAGTGTCATATTTGTACTTATTGTGGAGTGACCTGAGTGCATGCATTATGTGGCGGATCCTGGCACCTGACAGGCAGATGACAGTAACTTTCTCATTGTTTAGTCTAGTGAGTGGAACATCAGTGTGCCTGACTATAGTGTCACCTATGACTAGAGTGTTGGGTACGTTGTTATGCCTTATGGGCTGTGGTTGGGTGGTACACTGAGTTTGTGGGCTATGTGTCATTTGGATTGTGTTGGGGGGGTTGAGTTTGCTTGCGTTTATGCTTTGGATGTCCCTGATGCTTGGGCAGATATATATATGTATATATCTTTATCTATATCTATATATATATATATATATATATATATATATATATATATATATATGGGTTCATGTTAGAACGTCGACAACTGACTATATCGACAAGTAGCCCTGCAGCATGAAATAAACGAAACCTCAAACCATCGACATCTGAAATAACCGACACCCACTTCATCGAGACGACTTCAGCGACAATCCACTTTACCGACAACGCGCTACACCCACATCCCATATTACAGGTAAAGGGTATTAACATGTGTTGAGTGGGGGATGTATTTATAATGTCAGACTAAGGGACATATGTTTATAAATACATCCCCTACCTCACATATGTTAATACTCGTTACCTGTAATACGCAATGATGGTGTAGCGCGTTGTCGGTGACGTGGGTGTCGGTTATTTCAGATGTCGATGGTTTGAGGTTTCGTTTATTTCGTGTTGCAGGGCTACTTGTCGATATAGTCAGTTGTCGACGTTCTAATATGAACCCATATATATATATATATATATATATATATATATATATATATATATATATATATATATATATAAAAATATATATATATATATATATATATATATATATATATATATATATGTATGTATATATATATATATATATATATATATATATATATATATATGTATATATATATATGGATATATACGTAGACATATATATATATATATATATATATATATATATATATATATATATATTGATATACACATATATAAATCCATTTCCTCTACTGTTGAATAACTGTGCTGGATGATATGTTTGAGAAAACATCGAAGTTATTTATATATGACATAGCTTAGTGGTAAATCATTTTGGCTATGGTGTGCAGGGTCCTGGGTTTGAGACTTGCAAAGGCAGTTTATTTTGTTGCTGGGCAGAACAAGGACTGTTGGATACAGAGTAATTAAGGCACTTTTAACCAGTGGTAAGCGGGTTTGCGTGGGTTTGCGTGACAGTAAGCAGTGTTAACTTCCGGTTAGATATTCTTACACTCAGTTAGCCTCTAAGTTGCTTATCCTCTGTAGGCATTGCTTACCCCTGCTCAAACAGGATTAAACCCTTTTACTGCTGCTTAAAAGTGGGCGGCCACGGTGGTGCAGTGGTTAGCGTTGACACCTCACAGCAAGAGGTTCTCCGGTTCAATTCTCAGCTGGGGTGCCTTCTGTGTGGAGTCTGCATGTCCTCCCTATGGTTGTGTGGGTTTCCTCCGGGTGCTCTGGTTTCCTCCCATATCCCAAAGACATGCTGTAGGTGGATTGGACACTTTAAATTGGCCCTAGGTGTGAGTGCGTGCATGTGCCTTCTCTGGAAGGTTGGGTGCTGGGCTGGGAACTCAACACTGTAAAAACTCCACTGCCAATCATGAGCAGACAGATGATCCGCTGCGGCGACCCCTAACCGGGGGGGAAAAGACGAAAGACATAAGAAGAAGACTGCTGCTTAAAAGTGCTTACTCCTGCTTACCCCTGTGCTAATTTCTTTAAAAGAAAAGAAAAAGGGGTGATAGCAAAGTGGTGAAAAAGGGGCACAAAGAGGGAAAGACAGTTGGGAAAATAGCTAGGGATATGCAAGATGGGTGTAGGGAAGGTCCATAGCTGCCCATTTCTTCTACAGCAACAGCTGTGCTTATACACTGATTTGGAGGTAGATTTGGACACTCAAATCCCTGAAAGAGGGGTGAGGACAACAATAATATGCTGTGAAGCCAGTTAGATCAGATTACATGTGTCCAGTGGACATGTGTGCGAAATGGACAGCTATGTATGGTGCAAGTTTTTTTTTGCGAACAGATTGCCCTTTTTTCTTTTCTTTTTTAAGGTGAGAGTGGGATGTTGGGGAAGGATAGTAGGTATATTTGGGGAGGTAGGTTGGGCTGGATGACAGACAAGACAGACATGATAGCATATAGGAGCAGTGTATGACACATGTGGGGGGGTAAACTCCTTGGATGAAGAGGGGTGTTTAGAAGTCGGAACCCCATGAGCTCCCAAATTGAAACAGTGGGACTAAGGTCCCCACCCATGGGCAGTCACCACTGCACCTTTATGGCCCAAAAGGTGATTGCGCTGCGGGCTGGTAGGAGGGGCAGGCTGACCCTCTAAATGTGCCACGCAGCCCTCAAGCTAGGGTAGCTGATCTCCAACTCCCTGCAGAGACCCTGGACCTGATGATGGGTGACAGTTTCCTGTCTGCGCCTGCTCCCGGCGGGGTGAGCCCCATCCCCTGAGGTGGTTCCACCCGAAGATGGTGTAGGACCAGCAGACAAGGAAGTCCCGGGGTGGGCCCCAAACATGCTGGTGCCTGGTGCCACAGCCAGATGAGGTAGGGGAGGTGGGTCCACTGGGACCGACCTTCCCAAATGTGCTATGGTGTTGCAATTTTAAAACATATGTGGGTTAGTAATAGTCAACACATTCCAGGATTAGGTATAACAGCATGCATAGATATACCTATTAACCCAAAACACCAGATATGGAACAGTTACATAGCAAACAGAACACATGCATATCTGGAACCCAAGCGGCCATTACAACAGCATGCAGGTTACATTGATGGCAGCATGCCACCAATGTGGGAGTATTTCAACATGACACTTGCATAGACACACATTTTAATATTTATCAAACAATAGGACATATGTCCCCACAGTAGATTTAATTGTACACATACCTATTGAGTTGTGTATTTAGATTATTGTTGCAGATATGGTGGGGGGAGGAGATGTCAATTAACAACTTGCATATCCCTGTAGTTCTCACTATTTTCTTAGTCACTGCTGTAATTTGTACCTTACATGTATTATTACACTACCCTATGGCCTTAGTTTGGACAGTGGCATGTTTGTAGACAACTATGTACATGCGCTGTGTTTTACCTGCAGGATACACTTCTTACCTGGTATATCTGTGGAGGTAATTGTTTGTTAACACTACCTGATGGTTTCTATGCATATTCTCAGATTCCAGGTTGATGTTATGCTCATACCTCTCAATCTCCTATTGCACACACTCTGGTTAAGGCTTGACAACATGCAGAGGAGAGGGGAGGAGATGTCAATTAACAACTTGCATATCCCTGTAGTTCTCACTATTTTCTTAGTCACTGCTGTAATTTGTACCTTACATGTATTATTACACTACCCTATGGCCTTAGTTTGGACAGTGACATGTTTGTAGACAACTATGTGCATGCACTGTGTTTTACCTGCAGGATACACTTCTTACCTGGTAGATCTGTGGAGGTAATTGTTTGTTAACACTACCTGACGGTTTCTATGCATATTCTCAGATTCCAGGTTGATGTTATGCTCATACCTCTCAATCTCTTATTACACACACTCTGGTTAAGGCTTGACAACATGCAGATAGAACTGGGACATATTTTGACAATTGCCCTCATAAACCTTTGGTGAGTTGCTACAATGGCAAGTTTGTTTTCATTTACATTTTCTGAATATTTACAGGTCTGACAGTCAGTTATATGTCATTAAAAGCTGCCTAAATGTCAGAGATCATCACACTGATTTGCCAGGGGGACAGGGTAACAAGCAGTGGACATGGGCCAATTATTTGGAAATTCTGAACAAATCTGTACAGTTGAGGGGTATGATTCTGCATACAGCTTACTACTACTCCCAGGATTCAAACCATGGTTGTGTCTGCTAAAAATACAACAGTGTACATCACAGTTGAGTGTGCTATTTAGATATTGCTGTGTATCTATTCACTGATTTCTGTCTATAAGTTTCCCGTGGTTTTGCAATCTGACCTTGTAATTACAATAGTCTTATACAGGGATTCCTAGACAGTTTTATTATGTATTTCAGTGTGGGTGACAGTGATGAGTAATACCAGACTAAACAGTACCAGTCCCGGATTTCAATCGTTTATTTCCAGGCACAGTTTTCTCATCTGACAGACCTGTGGAGGGAATGTTTGTTAACACTACCTGAATGTTTCCACACATATTACCTGATTTCACTTTATTATTATGCACATGTCTCGCTCTGTTACTGCACATACTCTGATCATAGCCTCACAACAAGGGGGTAGAGATGGGACATACTTTGCATATTACTCTCAGAACATTTTGGTGAGTTGCTAGAGTGACAGGTTTGTTCTTATAGATATATTTCTGACAGTTATGATGTCTGACAATCAGTTGTATGTCATTATTTGCTGCCTAAACTTCTGGAATTATCCCACTGATTTGCCAGGGGGACAGGGTGACAGGCAAGAAATTTAAGCCAATTATCTGAACATTCTGACAAAAGCTGTTCATTTGAGGGGTATGATTCTGCATACAGCTTACTACCACTCCCAGGATCCGAACCATGGCTGTGTGTGCTAAAAATACCAAGCTTTTGTCTCAGTTGAGAGTGCTATTTGGATTTTGTTATGTATCTTTTTACTGTTTTCTGTCTAAGTCTCCCTCAGTTGTACAATATGATCTTATGATTACAACAGTCATATACAGACATTCCTACACATTTTATTTATGTAGCACAGTGTGGGTAACAGTGCTTAATACAACAGTACTATTAAGAGAATGCAACACTACATTACCATATGATACCAGAGTAAACACAAGCAGTCAAGGGGTTAGATCTATTGCCAGGCTGTTACACTTTTCTTTACATACAACCTATATGACACTCTTCCTGCTATATTGTCTGGTTTATTCAGTACACCCCATGCACAATACAGGTTTTATACTGGCAATTAACTTTCTACTACTTTTAGATTTATTTCTTATGATAATACTTGCACAATTATTACTAACCTGCCTTGTGATGCAGCCTCTGCAGCCTACACGCATGGGCTTCTTGATTCACAGCCTGCTCCGCTGCTGCTGTCAGAGACATAAGAGGAATATTTAGCCATACCTATCCATAATATACATGAGCTGGCAATTATTAAACAGTTAGTAGAAGGAGTACTTACACACTGCTGGGACATCACCCTGCCTAGCTTCTTGGATCCACTGATCCAAGACCTCCCTCTTCCTCTGTTTCAGGTCGGCGTAGTGATGCCTGACCTGCTCACCAGTTCGAAGGATGCCAGTGGCACTGGTGAGGTCATGGGTGTGATTATCCCAGGTTTCCTCTTTATATTGGGAACCCTGGTACTGGCTCTGCAGCAGTCTCTCTTCATGGTCTTTTACCAGGAGTCCTGCCATGACCTTGGACTCCTGGATGCTCCAGCACTGTGCTTGGTAGCGAGATCCTTCCCTTACACCAGCCATTGTGCCTACAGGAGGAAGCTGCAACCTGTTATGAGATGTATTCCCACCTGTGGGGTTTAAACAGGGCCAATTTCCCACACTTTGCCGTGATTGGACAGTTTTAAAAATGCTAAGCTATGAGCAAACCTGCTTACCTAAATTTGGCATTGCTTAAAGGGGCATACCAAAGGGCAAATTGATTCAGCTGGGCTATGCATTGCTTACACCTAGTAAGCAGAGGTATGCAATGTTCAGCATTGCTTATTTTTAAATTTGCACACTGTTTGCTGTTTGGCATTGATTTATCATTCATTACATGTTATATATTTGATTAGTATCCTTGATTCATCTGTACATTCACTGTATGGGGTACTTGTGTTTATTGGGGGAATTTCATCACTTTATTACAATGACACCTCACATCTGGACTCAGTGCTGTACTCCATTTCACATATATATGTTATTTAGGAGGTTATACAACATAAAACTGTTTATAGATTCCTTTCACAAGTAAATTGTGATTTTGCTATAGTGAGGATCTGTTTGGGTATACCTCAATTTTTTTGTGCAGCTGTGATGGCTTACTGGTTAACTGCTGTGACTATAGTGTACAAGGTCCTGGGTTTAAGACCTGCTGTTTATTTTGTCAGTGGGCAGAACTGGGGTTATTGGATACATAGTGATTAAGGCACTTTTAAGCAGTTGTAAGCGGGTTTGCATGGGTTTGCGCAATGGTAAGTAATGCTAACTTCCGGTTACAGTTTCTTATACTCAGCCTCCAAATTGCTTAACCTGTGTAGGCATTGCTTACCAGCACACAAACAGGCTTAAACCTGCTTATTACTGCTTAAAAGTTCTTATTCCTGCTTACCCCCCACTCATTTAGAAAGAAATGAAACATGGGTCTTGGGAAAGTGGTAGATTTGGACACTTTATACATTTTTTACACTATTTGCTGTATGATATGTATTTATAATTCATTACACGTTATAACTTTGTTTAGTATCCCTGATTCATGTGTACATATACTGTATGGGCACTTGTGTTTATCTGTGGATTTTACCACATTATTACAATGACACTCCACATCTGCACTTAATGCAGTACTCCAGTTCACAAATATATTTTATTTAGTAGGTTATACAGCAAAACAAAATGTTCATAAATTGCTTTCACATGGAAAATGGAACTTACTACTGTGAGGATTGAACCGGGAGTGACTGCTCGCAAAGAGAGCGCTCTGACTACTACACTATTACAGTACTGCTTCAACTGAAAGTATCTTGATATTTAACTTCTTCTGATATTTAAGTTACAATATGAGTAGCTAAGTAATGGACAAACCTGTGCAGCTATGGTTAAATGTAATCTATTTGATAAAAAAAACAAATTGTGTTATTTTCAGTAGGAAGGGACAGGTTTCACTTATTGCTGTGGATTTCTGCATGAATCTGAACATTTGATGGATATCCTAGCATGTTTCAGGTGCTATCAGCATAGGGTTTTCCTGGGAAGTGGGGCTTTGACCTTTAAAATGGCTGTGGGTGTGTTTTCTCCTGCAACATGTCAAGTTTCTACACTAACAATCCCACTTTGGGCATTTGAAGAGGTGGCAACCCCCCCATACCTCTCAAACTCTTCATGCAAAATATCTAGACAAAGCTTGACAAAATGAAGTACAACTAGGGACGTATTTTAAATATTGCCCTTATAAACTTAAGAAAGTTGCTAGAGTAACAGGATTTGTTTTAATATAACTTTTCTGAAGGATTTGGAGTCTGAAACTCAAATGTATGCCATTATTTACTGACTTCAATCCTGAGATCATCCCAGTGGTTTGCCAGGAAAAATGAGGTACAGGCCAAAAGTAAGAGTGAAAAATCTCTGGACATTCTGCGAAGATCTGTACAGTTGAGAGGTATGCAACCCCCTATGAGCATTCTCGCTCATATTGTAATTGCTGAATGGCAATTCTTGACTGCAGGGGCATGTATATTGTGAGAGGTCTGCTCTCAGACACACTCCCCGCACTCATCCATGTTCCATGTCCATTTAGGAGCAGAGACAGCACGCCTTCATAACTATGCATGGCGTGCTGCCGTGCTGCTCTTAAATAGTCATTTCCGTGCAGGACTATCCTATTCCTGCACAGAAGCTTACTGAATCCTGGGGAATGTCTGTGTGCAGTGGAGTGCAATGTAGTAATGAGTATTAAAGGAAATAATCATACTAAAAGGAACAATGCAGCTGTAAGTTAATATCTGAAATGTGACTGATTATTTTTGAGTAAGCAGACCAAAAATTGTGACCTCACACAGTAAAATGTCCTAATGTTTTCTGCTGTATCCAAAAATTGTTTAAGACATTTGCAGTTCCCATTGTGACAGGATTTAAAAATCACAGAGTATCCTGTTCTTGCAAATACCTTTCAGTCATGTATGTAACAGTTTGTGGTACCAGTCAGCATCACATAAGATGCAGAGTTAGAGACTGAAGTCACTACAGCTCTTAAACATCACGCTATTAATAAAAGCTAAAAGCTTCACTGAGATGATTACATTTTCTAAATAGTGATGGGGAAGTATTCAGGTTTACAATGTAATACAAAATTAAAAGAAATTACATGCCTGTGTAAGTCATTCTACTCATGTGTATGTCAAGTCACAAGGCAATGTTCAAATATGCTTATGCAAAAACATAAGTCCATGCTGAGACAAATGCTGGACACTCTGAAGATCCATTACCTGGTGGGACTTCACTAATAACTACTACCTGCAAGACAACAGACTCAATATGCCCACCTTGAATTTAGCAAAGGGCATATTTAAGACCCAAGCAAAGTGAAGAAGACGAGTGGATTGATCACTAAAACAATAAATTAAAAACAGTCCATGGCACTACATAATCACATATGGGAAGAATATACTCATTATGAGTCTTTTCAAAGGTATAGAATATTAAACTTCATTAACTTTATGACATCCAAATTGTATCATTTTTCACAGTACCTGAAACAAATTGAGAAAGACTGTGCACACACAATATTGTAACAGCTTCTACATTTTGCCCATGGAACCATGTCTAGCCAACTGATAAGATGTATTTATTTGATTAGTTACATACTAAAGGTGAGACAAGTGATGATGCATTAATATTACCTAGAAATAAACTGAGAGGAGCACAACATTTTTCATTGACAATGCATTTGAAGAGAAGGAGAATTATAAAAAAGTGACATTCAATTAATGACATTTGTGGTTAGCTGTTCTCCTCTGTGATAACTACTGTCTTCAAAGGTAACAAAACTAGAAGGCATTAGCTTCACATCAGCAGTAGATTCATACTATCACATACTCCAATTCAATACTTAATTCAATAATGAGAAAATACTTAGCAAGAATCTATTGCTTGACACAAAATGTACAACTCTGAAATAGAATCTAAAATGAAAATAGATAATTCCACTACTGTGATGAGTTAGCACTCCCATTGAGGGAAAGTGATGCAATGAAGTTCCTTGTATGTTCTGAAGGAATGAAAGTGCTTATGAGTTTTTAATACAGATGTGTGAGTGGAACAACCTTGAGCTTGGTGTTTTTTTTTTTTTTTTTTTTTTTTTTTTTAGTTTTGTTATATACCCATTTGTTAAAGTATAGAGTCAAGAATAACACTTCAGGATGTGCAAAGTACTGGTTTATTCCATAAATAGCACTGGGAGACTGCCTGCACAAAAATTCAGATGAGTTTCCCAGAACAAAGGAAATCTTTAATTTTTATACATTTTTATCAATTTCATGCATGCAGAACTCTGACATTCCATAGCTTTTAACAAATTAATGTATTTTAAAATATTATATGCTCTCATGATCCCCACTTAGAGTGTCACATGAACACGTGACAATATACCATTTTAAAATATATACCATCTAGTCTAAGACCTTTGACCTTGTAACATTTAGTGCTAGTACACACTATCTTTACAGACATCCTTACAATGACTCATCCCCCAGCCTGAGAAGGCCACAGCTTCAAACGATTCATACATTGTTCTTCTTTCTTTCCTTTATGAAAATCCTTAAACCAGATTTCTTTAAACATAGTAACATCTGTTGTCTCCTTCAGTACTTACTTTGCCTTCAGTTATCTGTCAGTACTCTGTAATTTGACAGCGAAGAAAATGCAGTTGTAAAGTGTTTGAAATATAAAGCTACAATTTATGTGAAGATGTATTTTGTATAATCATGCATCTATATTACATTTTGTTTTCAACATAAACATATTATAAACATTTCATTTTACTCATTTGTGAATAAACTACAAGTTAATATGCATTTTGAGAAGAATAATCATGAGACAATACATTTTTCCATAACAGACCTCCCCCGTTTGACACTACCAGTGTTACACAACACACATAATTATATTTTAATTCTTAACATGATAAAATATGCTTCAACATCATAGTATTCATCACCTACAGTGACTGAATTTTCATTTACCTTATGTTCATTATCAGATACAGTTATAAGTGGCATTTCACAGGCAGGTGATGTTAAGCATTTTCTAATTACAGCCTTTAGAACAGAAAATATTACAACAACAAAAGAATAATACTAATTATTGTAATGATACCTTGTAGTATATGTGACGTCCCCACTCTGGACCAGTAATCAAGGAGCCTGAATTCTCATCACTGACACTGGAGCCACATTCACTTGGAACAAAAATGTATACACCCAGTATTTCCAGATCCGGCTCTCTGCATCAAGCACAAGTTTCTTTAAGAGCACACAAGGAACAAAGTCAGCATGGAGTCTGCATTTCTTTATATCATCTCCCTCCAGGTCCCCAATAAGATTCCCCACTGATACAACTATAGGGTTGAGACCTCAGTTGAGTGTCCAAGCCAAGTCCTCCAGCACCCTCTCTGTGAAACCAGTGCTTCTTGTCCATGCTTCAAATAGCTGACACACACACACACACACACACACACACACACACACACACACACACACACACACACACACACACACACACACACACACGCCCACACACCACTCTGGGAAAGGCTGGCATAGATTTATTACCTATGCCCTCTTCTACTCAGACTACAAGGTAGTTACCCCTGCCACCAGATACCCCAAAGCCAGTTGCTCTAAGGCTATTGCAAGGGTACCCAATTATACTGAATGAAATTAATATTAATACAAATGGTAATGTTGACCAAACAGCCAGGCTTTCAGGAGTGGCCACTGTGTCACTAATAGATATATGTACTCTCAAAGGTTAAACTATTTTCTAATGGACCAGCCACAATGATAAGTTTAAATATATTTAATAATAAATAATAACAGAACATGAAAATGCAACATATCTATTTACAGTAAACACAAGAGATTCAATCACAGGAAGTATTAAAATAACACAGATGAAGAGATTCACACATTTACAGAAAAAACGTAATTAACTAATCTCACTATATTTTCTAGACTGATCTAAAGAGTTATTATTCCCTGATTACATACTAGAGCAAGGCAAGTTGAAGTAGGTGAAGGATCATGCTATGGCAGGTTCCAAGAAGCAGACTGCTGCTGAGGCTTCAGTCTCCTGTAATATTAAAACATTATTTTTGTGCAGAATGACATCATATATTTGGTCATCTGATTTCTGGTTTGTTCCCATGTAAACCCCATTGCTAGAAGCTGTCAGGATTTATCACATATGTTTCAATAATACACACATAAGAACATTGCTCAGATCTGGTGCAGCTTCTGGAAGTCATAAAACAATTACAAACTTCTACTCCTCCTACAGAGACTAACAAACCATGCTTCTTACAGACGTTGCGTTTCTGGCTTTATTCAAAACTGTGAAATAACATCTTTGTGGCCTAGGCCCAGTAATTTAATTTTCTTACTATTTCTCAAAGTCAGGTGGATTGAGATTAACCTCTTCTTTTCCAGTATCCCCTGTTGCAATATATACATTTAAACAATAATGCATGTGCATTTCTTTTCTGCTCAGCAGTGCACACTCTTGATATATTTTTAACACAAGCAGCTTTACAAACATTTTTCAACACAGTCATCTACACAAATGAGTTTGATACAGAAACTATATGAATTCTTTACAAAATTCCAGCTAGCTGTGCTGGTATATGTTATACATCCACTGCCCTACTTCTCCTGGCATAGCTGGCAATAACTCACATCATCACAGTATACTAGCTCCTAGGTTATCAAATGCATTGCCCAACCATCCAAAAAGTGTCCACTGTATAGATGTGTAGTCCAGGTCCTTGGCCCTCTGTTACATTAAATTGGTCCACTTTTCTTGTTCATCATGATAGTCACTAATACATGAACAACAATGGCTTCCTATGAGGGCACATGGCCTCCCTTTGACAGCAAGAATTATGTTGAGTGCCAACCGATTTTCTAATACCACAGTTCGAATTTCATTCATTTCTCGATTTGCCATCCTGATGTGATGTGAAGTATGATTTGCTACCTCCTGAAGAATTTGAGCAAGCATGGTGATTTTTGGGCATTGTCCTTTGAACTCCATACCCAGGAACAAAGACTGAAAATACTTGTTCTGCACATTGAAATGCCCATTTATTTCTCAGTCTTCCTGCTGGAGACTTCTCAAAGTGTTGAATAGCAGGAGTAATATATCTCACAAAACAACATCCAGACCAGTTTATAGGCAACTAGGGATAAGCACAATCACAGCAAATTTAGTAACAACCTTCTATCATGCCCATGCCATGCCTCTAGTCATAGCTTTTTAAGTGTAAAGAGTTCAACACACTTTCATATCTAGTGCCATTGCATTTGCTGGTTCCCACTGGAACAGTTCCATTTCTGGCATAGCATGTGTCTCCACAATTTGTGGTTACAAGGTGAAGAGACACAACCTTTGAAATGTTAGTCTCATTACGCCAAAGTTAGATTACTGTCACTAAGATCCTTTTCAAATGTCACCTCTGATGCAGAGATTAGAATCATGGGAATCCCTACCTTAGAATGATAAGGTATATGCAAACACACCCAACAGTTTGTCACATTTAAGTTCACAGTATATTTGCAAAGAAACAATAAAAAAGTATTTTCTCTTGACCAGCTTATAAAAGGAAACAACAACAAAAACAAAGCAAATGTGCCTGCTGTTACTGGATTCATCATGGAGTGCTGTCTCAGTTGATTTTCTCTAATCCTTTACTGGGGCAGATGATTCGTCCTTCTCTGACAAGGATGATTCATCTGGGGCCCATGACAAGACAGGTCTTTTTACAGTGGGATGAGTGGATCCATGTTGGTAGTCCTGTGCAGCAAATGGCAGTGACACCTGAAAAAGGCCTTTCCACTTCGGACTCAAACAGTTCTTTCTCTGAATAGTTTTAACATAAACCCAGTCCCTAGGCCACAGTTGGTGACAGGGCTGGTCAGGAGGTTGAGGAAGAGCCTCTTGTACAGCTCTGTGATACTGCTGCAAGAAATGAATAAATTTTTTGCAGTAAGATAATATAGCATCATCCATTAGAGTTAATTCTTCATTTGACACAGGGGGAGTAGCTGGAAGGTCCATGGGTCTCCCCATTAATATCTAAGCACCGATCTTTGAAATCTTATTTTTAAGGGTCCTATTAACAATCTCTACTAATCTAGATGACTGCAGATGGTTGGGACAGTGAAGAATCAACTTAGTATTAAAACTTTGCATATCTCTTTAGTCAAGGCCACAGCTGGTGACAGGGATGGTCAGGAGGTTGAGGAAGAGCCTCTTGTACAGTTCTCTGATACTGCTGCAAGAAATGAAGGTTCACTACATGAACTACAGAATGAACTGGCACCCCACTTAAACACCATGTTCAATCATAGCCTCACATCAGGCTTTGTGCCCACTGAATGGCACACAGCGACGGTTAACCCACTCCATAAAGGAGGAGACACCACGGACCCTGGAAACTACTGCCCCATTAGCCTAACACGCCTGGTCTGTAAGGCCATGGAATGTATCATCATGGAACTTATTAGCAAAGACATTGATAATCTCCAAACTCTGGACCCCACCCTGTTCGGGATTGTAAAAGGCAGATCATGTCTCCTAAACCTGATAGACTTCTTTGAAGCAGTCACCAAAGCCGTAGACGATGGTAAGGTGGTTCACACAGCCTATCTAGATCTCGCCAAGGCTTTTGACACCATTCCCCCACTCTGGAATTATAGATAAACTCACTAAACTAGGTATAAATCCCTATGTCACATGATGGGTTGCCAACTGGCTCACTGACAGAACTCACACTGTGAAAGTAGCAGACTCCAAATCCAACTTCAGACCAGTGACAAGTGGAGTACCACAGGGTTCAGTCCTGGGTCCCCTCCTGTTGGTAGCTACTATTTTGAAGTACAGGATAACACAGAAGGCCCTTGGCTAATGAAGTTTGCAGATGACTGCAAACTAGGAGCCATAATCGAATCTCCTAACAATGTGAACATCCTACAAAAGGGCCTCACTGTGACAGATGCCTGGTGTCAAAGCCATGGTTTCAAGCTTAATGCGAAAAAGTGCATTGTTATCCCCTGTGGTAAAAACTCTGTACCTATGAGCTACCACATAAGTGGTAGTCTACCTAACACCAAAAGTGTGATAAGAGACCTTGGGGCACAAGTGGACAGTAGTCTCTCCTTTGATAATTACATTGCCACAGTAGTCAGGAAATCCTTCTATGTGGCACACTTCATCACAAAAAGTTTCTCATCCAGGAAAAAAGAAGTCATTGTTCCCCTCTACCCATCACTCATTAGGCCCATTATAGAGTACAACACCCCTTTTGGTATGTACCTCACAAAACATCTACAACAACTGGAAAGGTCACAGAAATACCTCACAAAGAAGATTACCAGCCTCAAATAAATGCCCTACACAGACCGTCTCAAAAAACTCCAGCTTTACTCCGTCACATATCGCCTACTCAGAGGCGATCTCTGCCTAACATACAAAGCTATGTCAAACCCAGAGCTGTTGCACATGCTCCACTTAAAGAAATCCCAGTCGCTCTGAGCAACACACTGTAGGGACCTAAACCTTGTCACCACAATAAACAGAACATGCTGAAGGGACAGATTCCTGTCCCACAGACTTCTCATACTCTGGAACAAACAACCTATCTATATCAAACAAAGCTCCTCATTAGCACTCTTCAAGAAAAGTCTTGATGATTGGATGGGAAATAGGAAATTCTCCCCAGGGATCACCTCTGTGTCTCTGCTCAACAGGAGCACAGGAAAATAATTTTCTTGGGTGGCGAAAGCCAAGGTACCTTTTTGGCTGGGCTTATACAGGCCCTAGGGCCAATAGCCTAGTATCAACCTATGAACCTATGAACCTATAAGGAATTATTAAAGTGGGTTCCCTGGTCACTATTAATAGTACAAGGCACACCAAATCTAGGTCTGAAATTAAATAGCAATTTTAACAACTGTTACAGAATTTGCTTTGTGACATGGGTAAGCTTTCACCCATGCAGACAATATAGACCACTAAAAGTACCTATTATAAATTATGAACTTTTGACATCTGGACAAAGTCCAGCTGCACATGGTTCCCAAGATGGTCATAAGCATGCAGCCCTAATATTTGCATTTTTGCTAATATTGTGTTCTACACATACTGCACAATTATTAACATACTGAAGTATCAAAGAAGAGACATGAGGTGCATACCAACATCAGGTAATGTGATTAAATAAAGCTATCTTACCTGCATGGGCTGGTAAATGATACACCCTTACCAAGTAAGGTAATAAGGAGGCAGGTGCCACCAGTTGGCCGTCTGGATGTTGCTATAACCCATCAGTGGATTTACAGCATCTGTCCTTAAGCCAACTCTGAACTTCTCCCTGGAATGTTAATTTTGGAAAGCTGATACTCTCTTAAAATCAAACACATTATCACTGTTAAGAGTCTTGCAATAACATACAAACAAGTCCTTCTACAACTTGCTTAGCAGCTTGATCTGCCAAATTATTTTCCTTTGATACCCCCTAGATGGGCACTACATTTAACTACTGTTAACTGTCTAGGTAGCAAAAGAGCCTCTAATTAAGTATTCACATTTACTGAATTTTAAATCTGAGTTCCTAATGTGGCTCAGAAACCGCTCTGCTTCCTAAGTTGCCCAAAAATCATGCACTACACCAAAGGCATAGCAATTTATCAGTGTATATGTTGGCAACTTTGTCTTTGGCTAACTCATAAGCCTTTTGTGGAGCCACTAACCGCTATCTGGGCAGTATGTACACCCTCTAGTCTTTGTTGAAGCAAAACATCATTATTGGTGCAGACAGATATTCTTGCGACCAGAGTTCCATTTTGATCTCTTCCACAGGAACCATCCACAAACAGAGCCAGTTCAGCATTGCGTCTAGGAGTGTCATTCCTAGGAGAAAGCAGATAATTAGTCATACACACACAATCATGCTTTTCACCATCCTCAGCAGTGGGTAACAAACATACAGGATTTAAAACAGCGAAGCATATGAGAGAAATAGATGGATCAGAAAGAAGTGTAAGTTCATATTTAGTTAGATGTGCAGTGGAGTGGGGGTCATTCTAAGTAAGAGAGATGATACAGAATGAGGGACAGTTACTGCAAGATCATGCCCAAGCACCAGTGATTGTGCAAGATCTACTAGAATGGCAGTGACAGCCACTGCCCTTAAACATAGTGGAAATTCCTTTGTAACAAAATCAAGCCTGGTGCTATAATAAGCTAATGGACAGTAGTTGTCCCCATGCTTGCAAGCACTCCCTGTGCAAATCCATTTCTTGCATGACAAAATAAAATAAAATTCTTTTCATAATCTGGTAACCCTAAATCTGGGGCAGTAGCTAAAGCTTGCTTTAAATTCTGAAATTAATTTTCCTTTTTACTATCCCAAGGGAGGGGCTCTGGTGTATCTTGTTTTAAAAGGTTTAGCAATTTCTGCATAGTTAGAAATCCACTATTTGCAGTATCCTGTCATATCTAAGGAAGATCTAAGCTGATGCTGAGTAGTTGGAAGTTGGGCTTTAGCTATTGTCTCATTACAGCATGGTAACATCTGCCTGCTACCCTGAGATACCAAATGACCAAGATAAAGTACTTGAGATAACCATAGCTGTCATTTTTCTCTTGACACCTTGTGTCCTTTTTCTGCAAGTATAGTTAAAAGATGTAGGGTATCCTGCTGATACTGCTGAAAATAATCAGATGCTATTAGTAAATCATCTATATATTGCACTAACATGGACTTACCTGGAAATGTCACAACTTCCAAAGCTTTTTTTTTTAGAATTTGAGAAAATAAAGAAGGAGATTTGGTGTATCCTTGTGGCAACCATGTCCATGTATACTGCTGCCCGTTATAGGTAAAGGCAAACAAAAAATTACTTTCAGGGTGGATAGGTATGGAAAATAATGCTGAAAGTGGATCTATCACAGAAAAACATTTGGCTGTAGGTGGCATATTACTCAGTATTGTTGCTGGATTTGGAACCACAGGAAAGGCCGGTAATACTGCATTCTTTACAGCTCTCAAATCCTGCACAAACCTATAAGTATCCTTTTCTGGCTTTTTGATAGGGAGAATAGGAGTATTACAAGGTCTTTTAGCTGGCACTATTATCCCTTGTTGTATCAAGAACTGAATTACAGGTTTGATTTGCTGCTGTGCTTCTGGTTTCAGTGGATACTGCATAACTCTAGGGAGAGGTTTTGATGGATTCAATTTTATTTTTACTGGTTCTGCACATTTTAATACACCTACTTCATTAGCATGTTTAGCCCATACGTTAGCACCTGCTATGGCAGTTTTTCAGTTGTGTGTGCCTTCAGAAGGCAGTTCCTCAGCTTCTACTAAAACTGCTAATACTTCCCCCTCTATTTCTTTTGGAACATCCAAATACACCCCTTCTGGTGTACAGTAAATGGTACAACCCAGTTTGTATAACAGGTTTCTCTCCCTAGCAAATTTACCAATAAGTACTTCTCAAAAGAAAAGAATGTCTTTCTTCAATTGGTCCTAAGAAAATAGGCATAGGTTTTGAAACAGGCAAATCTCTCAAGTGTTTTCTCATTATGAGGAACGTATTTCATTTGGGGTTTTAAAAAGTTCATTTTCCTCGAAGTTCCACATTGATATTGTCTGCCACATATCCAGTTTTAGGATTTTTTTTGCTGATATGCATGGTAAAAACAAATGAATCACAGTAATTCATTAAAAGATCTTTTTTATAAGTAAACCAGCATATTTTAGCTATCATATGACCTTCCTGGTTGAAGCTATTAGTATACATTTTGTCCATTTGTTCCACATTATCACAGATAGTGTTCCACATTTTGGAGATGGGAGGTTGAGAGCTATGGAAAAGGAATACATAATCATAGCACTTCTTACTCCAACTGCCTTTACTTTATATTTTGATACTGATATCTGACTACCTGAGATAATTTTTAATAAATACCTAGTGGCTCCAGTGTCCACCAGGAAAGACATTTTCTTTGAATTTATTTCTACATTAACATAGGGTCCCTTTTGATCTATTGGTAACAAAGGATCATTATTTATTTCTGTTTTTTTACCCTGACATAGTCAGTACGGTGATTTCTGACCTCTTCCAATGTGAGGAGGGGGTGGAGGAAATGCAGCATTATTATAATTTGGCTGCCATTCAGTACAAGTACCTTGGATTCTCTGCATTTGCCTGTGTAGGCATCCTCCTCTCCAATGTCCTGCTTCACCACAATTGAAGCAAGATTCTTCAGATGAGACAGGAAAGACACTGCCAGCTCATTGTTGTCATCCAGCTGCACCTTGTCCCCTCAACCAGCACTCGTACTAAATCCACTAGCATTTTCTCTCCCTTCTCCTGCCTCTGCTCCATCTCCTTGACCCTTCTAGCTGCTTTATTTTCAAAGTTAAAAGCTTATCCTCAGCATCCTCCCTGTTTTTCTGGATACTCAATACAGTGGTTTTCAAGAGTTAATAAGGGCTCTTAGTCTTTTTTCTGCCAGTCTATAAGTACTTGCTTTATTTGATTTTGTAGAGGGGATTGCAGATCCTGCACAAAAGCAGCTGCAATAGCTGGCTTAGCTTGTTTTTCTGGATCAGGTATCCCTGAATGTCTAGCAAATACTGCTTTAAGATGATTCTAATAATCTGCATGGGCTTCCCCTTTATTTTGCTTACATGCCTGCATCTTAGACCAATCTGTCCTACCTTGACATACTTGTGTAATTTTATTTAACAATGCTGTCCTTTTGTACATTAGTGCATTCCTTGTGAGAGTAAAATCTGTTATTTCAGCTTTCTCAAGTAGCTGTTTTCTTATTTCATCTGTAGTAACTACCCAAAGCAGATGGTTTAAATCTGTCAAAGTAGGGTTGTAACATTCTATTATAGTTTTTAGTTGCTTAAACCTGAATGGATCTTCTCTAATATTTGGAAAACATTTAGACATAGTATGCAAATCAGCAGGGGTCCACAGGCAATGAACAAGCTCTCTATTATAAGCACCCAAAATTTCTCTATGAGGTGACAAACATCCTCTCCAGAGGCCATAGCCTCTTGTACTACCCTATCATGTGAGCACGTGTGATGAGCCACAGGAGTGTCAAATGCTAGTGCTCCTGCTGGAGCGGTAGAAGCTTGTTGCAGATTATAGGAAGAAACCCCCTCAACTACAGGTGCCTGTTCTGAGGTTGAGGGTTGAACAGGGAAACTAGGTTGAAATGCAACAGTATCACTCTGAACTGGTGTCCAATGGACAGTTGACCGAAATACAGGTTTGACTCATTTATGAAGAAACTGCAAGTTAATATGCATTTTATGAAAAATAATCATGAGACAACACATTTTTTTCATAATGCATCCACCCATCCATTGATCCGTTGATCCATTAATCCATCCATCCATCCAAAACCCCTTTTTCCCATTGTTGCTCATGGTGTCAAGGTGTCACTTCAACAGTGACAATCATACAGAGCCCAGGTTCACACCAACAGGTGGCTAGCCTTGCCACAGCTGCTCTTCCAAACCACACATTTGTATGTACACTCACACCTATGGCCAATTTAGAGTATCCAATCTACCTATTGCATGTCTTTGAAATGTGAGAGAAAACCAGAACACCCGGAGGAAACCCATGCAAGCACAGAAAGAACATGTAGAATCCACACAGAAGGTGTCCCAGCACAGAATCAAACCAGAGAACCACTTGCTGTGTTTTTGTTATATTCCCATTGTTATATATAATCTCTCCTGCAAGATAACCCCATAATTATGTCAATGAAGATTATACGAGAAAAGGCCACTGTCATTCTCTACTACAGCTTTAAGGTTACATGAATCAAATGATACAGACAACTTCAGGAGAAGATTTTTCTTCGGTAGAAACTGTATCTGAGCAAATCTAATAACTCCTATAGATTGTTATTCCATCTAGCCATGCGGCTTTCTTTTCTGGGCAGACCCAAGGTGGTATTTGCACAGAAAAATTTACCAGGACAGCATTGACTATACCTGAAGAGTGAAGCACCCCTCATTTGCTGCTCTGCAGTGTCGATACTACAATATGAATGCAAACATCTGGTGCAATGAAATGCACAGTACCACCAACAATTCATGCAAGTAAGGCCAGGTGCACAGCAAAAAAAAAAAAAAAAAACAGTTGATATACACCAGCACACCAACAAACATGTTTCTTTTGTAAGGAATTGTGCTACTTATTAACTATCTATTCACCACAGTGTGAGGGGTGCTGGCTCATGCAATGAATTGCACAACCTTTTTATCTCACAGTTTTCAAGGATTAGTGTGCAACATGTTGAGATACTGACATGCTTTAAAATATTTATAGCATCCAGCTCTTACAGATTCATGGGTGATTACTAGGCTAACTGCCTTGAAGGAACATTTTAAGTCAAGCCAATAACCCAAGATTAGAATCAAACCCTATGCCTTCTGTCAATGAAATGAAGACCTTAAAAATATGTCAAAACCATGCTTCATGCCTGTTTGATTATAAATGAAACTTCTGAATTAGTTATTTAAAACTGTAGATTCTTGTCTGAAACAGGACATAAGACATCTTGTTCAACTTAATGCCTGGGTACCTTGTTACAACAATGTACATGAGTGTATGAGGGTATAGCTGCATTCAGGTTTTACAGGCTCTGTATAATCCTCTGTGGGTCACAGTTCATTTAAGCATTGTGTTTGCTTCCACTAGTTACCAAATGTCACTAGAACTTCAGAAGTATATTGGATGGTTTTGTTCTTATGTAGATACTGACTTTGTGAACAGCTCATTCTTTAAACAGACTGCTTCACACTTTAATCTGCATGACTGCATTATATTTCCAGACATAAAACTCTGTAATCAAATATATGCAAAATGAGTGCTCAGTTATCTTACATGGGCTTATGATCTGTACTGTAAGCTGGAGAAGTTTACATTAGTGTTGTTAATACTGGTGATCATAGAATGTACTAGGTATGCACACACCCTTGCTGTTTGAATTTCTTGTGGGATATTTAATGAAGGTTGAGGGACTTTTTAGAGAGGTTCATTTACAAATGAAATGCACAGGAGAATGAATGTACTATCTTTTGTTTAGGGCTCTCCTTTTTTAAATAAAACTGCATTTGTTCATATATAAAGTACTATTTTCCCATGTCATTTAACACTGCAATATTTTAGCAAGTATACCATTAATTTTTGATTTGTGGGTATGACCCCACTGACTGAACCCTTTTTGGATGTTGTAGTTAATTATCCCAGCCTTATTTTGACATTAGAATATCTTATCCCTTCTTCCTTCTATTACCCACTTGTGATCACTTTTCTTCAGTGCTTCCTATGCCTGCTTACTTCACTGCCACCTCTGTGTCAGGAGGTAGCTCCTGGGACCTATACCAAAGCAGCTACCAAATTTTTCTAATAGGTATGCTCAGTGACGCCATTGATGCTTGCCTAACATGTGTTTTGAGTGCCTTTGCTGACTGATTTTCCAACATGTTAATGTTTTTTTGCAGTGGTTTTATTAAACTTTGAAGTAATAATTATTTAACTTAGTCTGCCAACAAAGAATATTAGTTAGTTTATTTATTTGTCTTTGCTGACATTGAAAGTCTGACTGGACAATGTCCACTTTCAGTGAAGGCCAAGCGAGAAAATCGGCAGGACATACATTTAAAATACTCATGACAGAACAAATTATTTAGAAATGCAGATTACATACATAGTTGTTAAGACATAGAGATGCAAACAGGTAATTGTTCTGTAATGACACTATACAGAGATAAAACAGGTATTTTTCTGTGGTAACTATTCATGCTATTCGTTTCAAAGTATAAAACATTTTGCATGCAAACAGTGCATGTGCAATACATGTATTAAGTAAGGAGTGTTACATTATAAATGACATGACATATTTTTGGAGAATGTAATGAGTTGGTAGATTTTAAATATTCCATATAGAGTACTCTGTCAGAAATATTAGGGGATCAAACGGCTGTAACAAAGGAAATGATTATTTTCAGAAGGGCCACAGAATCTGAATTGTCTAGAGCTAGTAAGGCCTTATTAAGTATAATTATATTGACTGCCATAAAAACTATTACTTCAAAATCAAAATCTAATCCAACTATATTAGAAGTACCGAATATTGTAAAAAAGATAGAACTGGAAGAGGGATCCTTGTACAGCTACTCCTGAATCACACACAGTAACAAAACCAAATAAAACAAGTGCAACCATTTTATTCAATATTCCAAATAGTAAATAAATATATAGCATACCTTCTTGAAAACAATAAATATATATGCAGCTGCATTCATGAAAGCACAATAACATTAATAACACCTGCAGTGTCACATTATGGACAGTACTGAGTTGCTTGCCACTGATTAAACAGTAGCATTAAATCAATCTCTTTCTATAGCAACACATGCCAGACTGAATAAAGTGCCATTGCCTTTTTCAATTATATCTTAACCAGACCATAATGAAATGGAGAATAGTAGGGTATTCTTTGCAGAAACCTCTAAAAGCCCACCAGCCTGACCTTACAGGCTGCCCCCTTTCTTCCTTTGTCTAACAATCTTTCAAACCTTGTAACATCTCCTTAAAGAAGTCAAGCCCCACATCACTCAAATGGACCCTGACTGATTTGAACTAAGACAGAGCCTTATCTACAAACTCCCAATGAGGCAGAGTCTTAAAATCGAGGGAATACGCTTCCCACAAAACCTTATAATTCAAGAAATCCCTAACAGCTTCAAGGCTGTTAAAATATTGAGTCTGCCTTCAAACTAGCCCAGGGATTAACACAAACCACAAACAAAACCATAGGAAATCTTTGCTTTAACACTACCAAATCTTGAATTATCTGTGCTAGTAACCTTCTTTTCAGAACCACCCCAGGTCACATTCTCACCAAAATGAATAAACACTAGCAAGACTTTCCCTTCATATAAATGAAAATACATACAATTCTTAAACATCTATTGCCACCTCATACCTCTGTATCTACTCCAAATCACTTCCCTTTTGACAGGGTCATGGCCTAACATGTTACCATGAAGGTGGCTCATTGACTGTTTGCTGCTCAGCAAAAAAACAAACAAAATAAATTGTCCTATAATAACAATCTTGCTGTGCCCTGAAAAACAATTAAAATAACATACTTACTCTGTACAAAACCTATCCAGCATAAGCTAAAAATGCATCAAATTTACATCTCTCCACCCTTTTAATGACTTCAGTTGATGATCTTGGTGTGTCAAATCAGAAGACCTCCCTGTCCAAAAAGAATGGATTGCTGAATGATCTGCCACCAACCACTGACACACTAAATCTCCAGAATATCTCAAATAAATTGCCCTGCTGCAGCTGCTTTATCACACAGTTCTGAAAAACAAAGCATCCCCACATAATCACACATCTTCCACAATAACACTGGTTACAATAACTACTCCTAACAAACCTGCAACAACACCTGCCGACCTCGCCCTCTCTGATCCACCTTAGACTTACTCAACCAAGCTACCACTGTTGTGCAAGTAATGTAAATATGGCACCAGTACAAAGACCCCACAAGTCCACTATTCTTAAAACCCCCACATACATAAAAACAGCCACCACAAAACACAATCTCTCTGAAAGGGTACCATACATGAAAACCAGCTAAATCCACTCATAACAACAATTTACCTAACAGCAGTCTCTTATCATACCTAGCAGCCTTCCCTGTCTCCCAACCCTTCAACATCCGTAACACTTAGTAACATTGTTCAGATTCAGCAGGCTAGCCATCACACTAAATGCTGCCATATGTACTCTAACTATGTGAACCACTTCCCACAAATTCCACCTATACACCATGTATTGACAAACTAGCATCAAAAACCAACTGCTGAACCATATAAGAAGCTGCTGCCTAAAAAACATAAAAAGTCAAGATAGCTGAACTATACGTCTTTCTCATAGATCTAGACCAAGACTGTGATAGCAGTTATCCTGCTACAAACTGCCAACTTTCCACATTTCATCTGTAACTGCCACTTACTGAAATAACGCATTGGGTGCCATCCAATGAAATCTGTTGAACTGAAAATGAGACTATCAGCTAAAAATTTAAATTTACCCAGGATATGCTTAGCTGAAAACACCATCAAAATCCACAAAGAGATGAAAACTAACTTCCACAACAACAACAATTGCACTAAAACTGACCTAGCCAATTTCTTAGGCAGTACCTGTACCGCTGCCTCACTGTCCAAATGAAAGACTACTTTCTTGTTCATAAAGTGATGTTGCCATAATACCAATGTGCCCAGACAGGCATCAACTCTAAGAATACTATATCCTTCTTCCACTTAGCTGGCCTACACCTTGTCCATTCTGCCAAAAAGAAGTGATATTTAAAAATTGCTGCCTTCCCTACATTATTGGATGCATCAGTCCATAAATCTAACTCATCTGATGTTGCTCACTCATCCTATCAAAATGAAATACCATTAAAACCCTCAAGAAACCTTAACCAAAAATCATCATTCTGCTTAACAAGGCTTGACAAATGTACCCAATGATGCTTACACCACCCTCTCTCCACAGGTTAGTCAAAGATCTAATAAATGTCCTTCCCAGATCTATGGCTATACAATCAAAATTTAAAAAACAGACAATTCCATACATCTCTCACCCTTGTTTTACTCTTCCTTGCCAATTTGCTAATCTTATCTGAAGGTAAACAAAATAAACTTTACTCAGAGCCAACCTCCAACCATAAAAATATTAACCTTTTACAAGGGTTTTTCACATACTACCTATCAACCTCTTAGCACAAAAAAATCTGGACAAAGCCTTAAATAATTGGGGGACAAAGGCCCAATATAGGGAGCATTTTTAAATATTGCTCTTAAAATTGTAGAAGGTTGATAGAATAACAGGTATTGCATTAGAATGAATTTTATTAAGGATTTGAAAACTGAAACAACTCAAATGTCTGCCAATTATTTTCTGACATTAACCCTCACTAATTTGTCAAATATTGGCTAGAAAACAAAATTTTAGGAGAAACAGACCAAAAATATGAGGCAGAAATCTGGATAGTTGAGAGGTATAATCTTCCACCTTTTCATGACAAAATGGCACTCCTAACTCATTATACAAGTCTATACATTCTTGCTTTGCTTCACTCACTTCCCATTAATCTTCCCCAATTAACAAAATGTCATCTAGATAGTGCATAGCCCATTGCGCCAGAGCTCATTATTGTCACATCCACTACATGGCCATGCTAAACTTTTCAAAACCAGAACAGGCTATGGAGCACCCTATCATCATGCCAGTATCAAAATAAAAATTACCCACTAAACACATACCAGCCAAGCCAAATCCTCTTGTTTAATGGATAACAAATGAAAAGCAGCCTTGATGTCTAACTTAACCTATCAAGGTTATACAAAACGTTTGATGATGTGACCCACATCATCCAACGAGGGTTATTGTACCTTTGGAGAGCTTGTGTTAATGTGATTCTTAACAGATCCACCCTCAGGGAAAAACAAATGATGAATTAAATGAAATTCACACTCCCTCTTGTTGGGTACCAGCCTAGAGGAGAAATTTGAAACTGATTAACTGGGGGGATGTCAAATGGACCTGACACCTTTCCTGGTACCACTTCCTTCCAAAGTAAAGCCACTGTCACATCCTCTCTGGTACTTACAGACTTCAACTTCATAGGAATAACTGAGCTACCGTGAGCTCAAGACCTTAACCCAAAGCTTACTATAAAGCCCACTTAACTCCTCCTCCTTTTCCTTATAGGGATACCCTTCCAACAAAGCCAAAAGCACTCACACCATAATGGGAGAATAGGTAGTCTGACCTGCCTGTTTGCGTACAAAAAGACATATGACCTTTAAGCTAAGAAAAATTGCTTCTTACCCACCCAACTGGTGCTCCCAGTACTCTAGGTCTGCCATTGTCAAGCTGACTTGCAGACCTTAAACTGTCTTTATGCCAGCATACCATTGCATTGTTCTTCCCACCGCAAACTGAACAAGAATGCCAAAAATGGCAATTTGGACATTAACATTTACCAGCATTAAAAGTCCAGTAGTTGCCAACTTTAGCTTCATTCTCACCTACACACCTTATTGTTGACCTCCTGGCTATCCTCCATAGTGCCAAACCAATTATAGGTATGTCTTAACTCCCATCTCAATGTTGTATCAACTACTTTCAACTTCCTAAAGCGCTGGTCTTATCAAAACCAGTCATTACCTTCTCTCAGTTACTGAGCTTCCTTACGTGTGATAAAAAAATCCAATGGCAGTAAATGTGTAAAGCATCTTTCTCCAGCATTACCGCTATAAAGCAGATGAAATCCAGGACCCAGTTGTTCCAGGTTCAAACCCTGTTCCTACCCAGCCTCTTTTTCCTAAAAAAGCTGCTAACTCCACAACCAAGTCCATAATGGCTGAAGCTTCATCTTCAGTCAGATGCTGTGCTCCATTCATCTATCAGCTCAAAACGTCTACATAGTCACCTCACTATATCTTCTCCTTCACTGTTAAAGGTATGTGCAGAGTTAAAAACAAACCAGACTCTTTGGGCAGCAATGACTGCGCCACCACCAAATCACTTAGCGTCAGTTGTGATGGCATAGGCTCCAAGTGTAACGACCTGTTTATGTGCAGGACTCTTGTGCATCAAGCAACGCATTCCTTGGCAAACTTTCCAGAAATGTCTGAACCCCTGTAGTAGACCCTAGCAACTCCTGCAACCTAACAATATCTGTCTCACTCATCATCATCATCTTCGTTTGGCTGTTCCCATTAGGGGTCGCCACAGTGGATCACCTGTTTCCATTTCTTCCTGTCCTCTGCATCTTGCTCTGTCACACCAACCACCTGCATGTCCTCTCTCACTACATCCATAAACCTCATCTTAAGCCTTCCTCTTTTCCTGGTACCTGGTAGCTTCATCCTTAGCATCTTTTTCCCAATATACTCTGCATCCCTTCTCAGCACATGTCCAAACCAATGTAATCTTGCCTCTCTGGCTTTGTCTCCAAACCTTCCAACCTGGGCTGACCCTCTAATATACTTATTCCTAATCCTGTCCACCCTCGTCACACCCAGTGCAAATCTTAATGTCTTTAACTCTGCCACATCCAGCTCAAACTCCTGCCTTTTTGTCAATGCCACTGTCTCCAAACCATATAACATAGCTGGTCTCACTACCCTCTTGTAGACCTTCCCTTTCACTCTTACAGGTACTCGTCTGTCACAAATCACTCCTGACACTCTTCTCCACCCACTCCATCCTGCCTGTACTCTCTTCTTCACCTCTCTTCCACACTCAACATTACTCTGAACTATTGACCCCAAGTATTTAAACTCATCCACCTTTGCCACCTCTACTCCTTGCATCCTCACCATTCCTCTATCCTCCATCTCATTCAAATCTTTTAAAAGTCCTGCCAACTTAACACCCTGATACATCCAAGCCTTGTCCAGTCCCAACAAATTAGTGGCAGTATGGTTATCTGAAGACAGAAGGAGAATTGCTGTGGCCTCGCCAGGTGCCATTGTATGTGCCTTCACAGCCCTTCTCCTGGATGAACCCTGAACTCCTGGATATGACTTATAAGAAAAGGGGAAGGAAAGTTACAGCATATGCTTTGTGGAATGTAATGCATTGTCAGATTTTAAAAATTCCTTATATAGTACTCTGTCAGAAATATTGCATGAGCAAATAGCAGTAACAAAGGAAATGATTGTGGGTGGAACACAGGATCTCAATTGCCTTGACACAGTAAAGCCTTATTAAGTTTAATTCTGTTGGCTGTCAGAAAAGCAAATCTAAACTATCTGTATTTATTTAACATTTGTTTACCAGGAAAGTCCAATTGGGACAGAGCCCATTTTCAGCAGAGGCCTAGGCAGATGCACTCCAAATACGTGCCTTTGGAATGTGGGAGGAAAACAGACTGCAGAGAGGAAACCCATGTGAATGCAGAGAGGACATGCAGACTCCCCATGTGAACACAGAGAGGACATACAGACTTCACACAGAAGGCACCCGAGCCAAGACTCAAACTGGAGAACCTTTTGTTGTCAGACAATAACACTAACTACTGCACAACTGTACTCCCCATTTGAAGTAGTAAACATTGTAAAATGTGTAAAAGAGCTGGAGAAAGGATCTTTGAAAAGGGAAAGAGTAAATTTCATAGAAATAAATAGAATTTGAAGGAACAATACAAGCAGAATAATGTTCAGGGGGAGTAGTGAGGTTTAAGCGAAGGCAGGAATTGAGAGATTTATATAATTTTATACTAAAAGACAGTTGCTGTAAAGAAAGAAAATGTGATGCACAATGTATGTAAATGGAAAATATGTTGATGTTTTTTTTTCTATTAATGTATGCGTGCCTCTCAAAATTGATAAATCAATAAAGGTCTTTATATTTAAAAAAAAACTGATATAGAAAGTGTGAAGCATTAGCTGCTTGGTAGATGATATAGTATGGTATCTACTCTGATATTGTTACATAATTGCATCAAAGACTAAAACTGAAGTCAAAGAAAAGCAGTCACTGTCAAGCATCTGAACAGAAAAGGGTTCAGTCCAGCTATATACAGCAAGTGATATCTTTAAGCATTTAGCAGAATAGCAGAAACATATTATTGTACAGCAAGAATTTTTTAACTTACAAAATGTCAGATGCATACATTCAAACACAAAGTATGCAAACAAAACAGAAAGGATGACAAGTTTTTAAAGAAAGCTAATAATAGTAAAATTGATGAGAATGTATGGATAAAGAAGACACAAATGTCTGTGACAATATGGTGAGTTATTTTAGCTCGCTTTAACACATGCCAAAAATCAAGATGACTCCAGAAGTTTCCAAAACATGCAGGAGAAGGCCCTTTCCTAGTTTTCATTAAAATCATTGATGATATGAGTCAAAATCATTATCTCTGATTTCATTAATCTAGCAGTTAGAAAGAGGTAAAAAGAGACCAGAAATTAAACATCTGTCAGCTCTAGAACCCATGTGATGCATTGCTAAGAAGGGCAGTGCAGTGGTTAGCATTATCACCTCCCAACAAGAGGTTCTCCAGTTCAATTCTTGGCTGGGGTGCCTTCTGTGCAGAGACTGCATGTCCTCCCTGTGTTCACAGGGTGTGATCCACATTCCAAAGATATGCATATGGAGCATTTCTCTCCAGGCCTCTGTTGAAAATGGGCTGGGTCCCAATCTGACTTTCCTGATAAATAAATATTTTCCACAACCCTAGACTAGTTAAAATAAGATAATTAGATGGGCCTGTTTTCTACCTAAGTTGTATTTCATTCCATGGATCAACACCTGTCATCACTCATGCTCATTTATGGAAGCTATAATAAGATACAAGAAAACACAGGAAGAAAAGGACGCATCCCGAGTTAAGTAGGGAGCAGTAAGAAATCAACAGGTGTGTTTTATGCCAGCTGTATTACATAGCAATAAAACAAGCCCTTACCCTGAAATGTGGCAGAAAAAAATGATTTTACTGACATCTCTCAGCAGTACCGAGTTTGCTCACATTATATAAAGTGAAATTAAATGGACCATAATGCATCTGGCCCTACAAAATGTTATCATGCCCACAAAAATCTTTTACTATATGCTCTAAGTACAGATTTATACAAAATAAAGGTAGCTTATCCTCATCTCTCTGTGATAGATATGAGCATTTGTACTTATACATGGCAGAACTTGTATAGACAGTAGAATGTGTACAGACACATCTTTCAGGAAAGCTCTAGAGAAGCATCTGTCAGGAACCTTTATTACTGTACCTTTCAAGCCATTAAGCACTGTATGCATACATTGCTTGTCATACAGGTCCATTATCTTAATTAATATTTTCACTAACTTTATGACAAACAACATGTGTGTACAAACAAGAAGCATGTCTACCAATCTAAACCATCTTCAAGATTGGTCTTCACAAGAAAATCTGTGAAAAGTAGTTAGCCCAGTTTGCTGTTCATACAGAGGCTGCTGTCACTGCTATCAAGTAATGTCTGCCTACTGCAGCAATGCCTTGAACAGAAGACACCATCCAGAGTTTACTAGGCAAGTAAGAGACAGAAATAGATTGCAAGGCCTTTCTTCCATATCACACACACGCACACACACACACACACACACACACACACACACACACACACACACACACACACACACACACTCATACAGCCAACCCCCCACACATATGCACACACACACACACACACACACACACACACACACACACGCACACGCACAAACACACACACACACACATGGATAAAGTACAGTCACCACTTAACCAATGACATGAACTTGAGATGCTCTGAGCACATAGAGCTAACTCACATGAACATACATGGAGGGCATGCAGGTTCCACAGAGAAGACTCTGCACCCAAGAACTGGGTGACAAAACTTCTTACAGTGAACTGACAATTCTGCTTACTTCACTGTTGTGCTACTACCATTGTGCATAAATTCACAATTACAGAAGGTGGACTTGTTAACTGATTTTTGAAAAATTTGTTGACATAGATTAAATTACCATAACTGGGGAAAAAGAGAGACTTTTTAAAGAAATGTACTTTTAAAAAGTAGCTTACTGCAATTTATACTCAGTCTTTTTTAAGAGTACTCATGAATGATAACTTCTTTGAGACATTTTCATTCATAGGACTTTTGTAGCACAACCTGTCTCTCTCATTCTCTCTTTTATTACTTATGTTTCTGTCACTGAGATGTTAGTAGCAAGGGCATAGCTAGGCATACCCCAGGATTCATGAATCTCGGCACAAGGACGGCATTAGTCTTGTGCCGACCATGCGGCGTAGAGATGGCGCAGCAGCACCACATGCATATTAATGAAGGCGTTCTGCCATAACGGCCATGTGCATAGGAAACATGTACGAGTGCAGAGGGCATGTCCAAGTGCTGCACTGAGGCGTGAACATGTTGGCTGCATACGCGCAACCTAAAATGCTGACTAGTAGAGCCTGCCTCTAATAGTAATCACTCCTGTCAGTGTCCGTGGATACTAAAATGTATGCAAAGCATACAAGACATCATTGTGAACACCACAATAAGGAGTAAACACAAAGGCACGTAGCTGAATATTGAGTTCCTGCCCCTCGAACAAAGATATTTAAAACCCGTGCCCGTATTCCATTGTAGTGTTACTAGTTATACCAAGTGGAAGTGAAATGCATCTTGTTAGCACGCCGCCAATTGCCAAGTCTAGCCCAATGGTTTGGGTTACCACCTGTCCCACATTGTGAGGGACAGTCCTCTAGGTAGGTGTGTCCATACCAAAATCATAATAAATGTGAAATGTCCTGCGATAGTAGGACATAATTATGTCCCATATGTTATGTAATAGTCCCATACAGTATGTATGTCTGTATATAAAATACCTATATGTTACAAGAAACAGAATAAGTAAGTAAATGAAACAGAATAAGCAACTGCACCGCTACAACAATAAAAGCTTATATGTAGGCATGAAACTAAAGTACTATCCTTTGTAATGACCATGGGTATATGTTGGCCTGTAAACTCAGATGTGTGCCATGAAAATGTCCCATCCAGGTCATATGAAAAGGTGGCAACCCTACCAATGGTCAGAGCATTCGCCCAATATCTGCCCATTCGCGGTCCAAGTCATTCTTGCCAGGCCGGTCCATAGATGAACGGGTATTACCCGGGTGTACCTACCATGTCATGAAAGATAGGTATTTGCGAGTACCTATGTGCATGAAGTACAGCATGTGGATGATCTGAAATGTTAGTGTAGACCTCACAACCATATTGGTGCCAGAGATATGTAGTGTACGCAATGTGTTCTGTTGACTGTGCCATGGGCCATCAACTAGAGAAGGGATGAATGTTGTTTGTGGAATATGGGGGTGGGAGGTGATGGGTAATGTAATAATTCACCAAGGGGAGACTGAGTTGGATGCACAATAGGTGAACTGGAGGTCTACGAGGGAGAGGTGGGTGAATCAGGAAGATAACCAAAGAACAAATATACACATCCGCAATACAATCCCACAAACATGTGAACATTAAAATGTGCAATACACATGTACAGAAACGTTACTGGCACATACCCACATAATGGTCTGGTCTGAACTGAGCCATTCAACACCAACACACCTGGATACATAACTGAATACCCATCATCCCCTTGACAGCACACCACCCCCCCTTCCTGAATGTCCAACAAAACCAGCCATACTCGGGCTGCTAGATAGTCGCGGCCATATCTGCACATAGTGACCCTTACCCATATCTGGTAGGCAGTCTCACCCTAGGCATTCTCAGGATTGCAAACTATGTATCCCTTGCATGTATAACCCTAACTTACAGCCATAAAGCAAAGATGGTCATCGGTCCCCACAATTTTTGGATATCCCTCATGGGATATGTATCTGTTCTAAACATTAGACTTGGTGTCATGACATGATGTCCAGTCCTGTATACATCTGGACACAAGTTGTATGAGCAGTAGTTGTCCACAAGACTGCTCAGCCACCAACCGGTCCTGCAGAACATACGACCCGGGATTAAACACCTGACCGTGATGCACGTCTCCCCATATGTATTATCAGGAATATATATCTTACACATTCGCATAGTGGCAGTCGGATATAGGGTGCTTAAGGTGCTTTAAGGCAGACATAAGTAGGGTTACCACCTGCCCCACCTTGTGAGGGATTAAACACCTAACCGTGATGCACGTCTCCCCACGTGCATTATTGGGAATATATACCTTACACATTTGCATAGTGGCAGTTGGATATAGGGTGCTTAAGGTGCTGTAAAGCAGACGTAAGTAGGGTTACCACCTGCCCCACCTTGTGAGGGACAGTCCCATTTGGGTAGCTGTGTCCAGACCAAATATAATGCAATGGCAAATGTCCTGTGATTGTAGGAAATATGTCCCATATTTCATGTAACAGTTGCATAAAACAGTTATTTATGTAAAATACTCAAAGTTACAAGAAACAGATGAAACAAACAAACCGCTACAAGAATAAGCATTCATTTAGGCAAATAAGTAAAGTTCTAACCTTTGTTCTGACCGTTGGTATGTGTCGGCCTGTAAAGTCTGATGTGTGTCCCGAAAATGCCCCGCTTTGGCAATATGAAAAAGTGGCAACCCAAGACGTAAGCGGGTATTCAAGCGTGTATGCATAACAGTAGGTGGCAGTGATTCAATGGTATGGGAAATGTAAATGAGCATGTAGGTGTATATGCATGTGTATGTACAGACCAATATACACACACACACACACACACACACATATATATATATATATATATATATATATATATATATATATATATATATATATATATATAGATATGAAGAATGAACATGGTCACAATATAGGAAATCCCCGTAATAGTTAGTGCTGTTATATATCAGGATGGCCATAGGTGAGCACACCTCTGCATCCCCAACCACAGGTAGGGTGCTAAAAGTGGAACGGATGAATGAACGATTTCCCCTTGCTAAGTCTGACTTTCAACTAGGTACAGGGCAGTCCCAGTCCCCAGTCAGACAAGCCCAAACCCAAAAGACCATATAAACACTCTGACAATCGAACACATGTATGTGCCAGGACTATAGGCTGTAGAGGTCTGAATATCCTCAGAGTGAGTCAACATGCGGCATGAGTCCAGAGCAGTAGGGAATAGGGAATGGCGCATGTGTAGTAGTGCATTTTTCCCAACAGGTAAATGGATGCCTGCTGTGCAAATGAAGTGATGAGGTGTGTGTTCAGGTAACTATGCACCATGGGTATACATATAAATGAGGCAGAACACCAATAGTGTAGTGGTTAGAGCATCCGCCTAATGAAAAGGCATTCACAGTACAAGGTCGACAATAGCACATATCATTTTCCTTGTGGAATGAATGTTGCTATGCTGTAAAGCCAACATTTAAACATGTAAAGGTGAACGTGTGTATTACATGGGACTATTAACCAGATCCTTTCAATCAAAGTGGTATTGTCATAATGTATAAGGCACAAATAAGCATAAATAAGTGACAGTAAACATATGTAATGCACAGTAAGTGCGCCTGTGTGGGTGTAAGCAGCTCCCAGCATAGGAAATGTATGTTTGTATGCACAGATGTAATATATATGCACATATATATATATATATATATATCTATCTACATACACACACACAAACACACACACACACACACACACACATATGTGTGTATAGATATATATCTACATACATGAGAAATATATATATATAAAGAATGGACGTTGTAACAGTAAAGCATACACAAGGGAAGTGAAGGGAATCAAGAGCAATGTTGGTATTATAAAGTGCTTTCAGCACTGGTACTCACACCACAGGAAGGGTATTACCAGTGGGAGTAACATCGTTGAAATGCTAGGTCTACTTTACACACAGACGGAATGTAGTCCCATGCTGGGACCTCCAAAAATTGGAAAGCGCAATGCCCGTATTCCATAACCCTAGTAAAGGCACGTATGTGCAAATATACATGGCGGGAGATGCTGTGAATACATGAGGCAGGACAGAATGTGTGTAGGGCCCCAAAAGCTCTGAAGAGGGAAATGTGTAAAGGTGTGTCATGGCTGCGATAACAAGTGGATAATGGATGTTACACATGTAAATTTAACACGGGTGGAGTGGAGGAACTGTGTGTATGCAATTATGGATCCAGGTGTGCCAGGGTTGGATGGGCCAGTTCTAATGGACTGCCCCGTGGAGGTCAGCTAGGTCGTAATAGTTATATATGCATACTCACATGCAGACAACAATATATGTTGACATACAAATTCTGTAACACATGCATTCCATTTGTTGACATAAATAATAGGAATGTGCCCATACAGACATCGATAGTACATGAAATAATTGGCTGTGCAGAAGAGGGACCTGTCGAATCACACTATCACATTCCAATTACCATCAGTAATCCGTACATGAACATATAGCGATATCTGTCCACTGTATAACATGCTACATACTGATTACAAGATAACTGGAGTGTGTCGGTGTTATAATGAATAAGGCACTAGCATGCTGGTGAAGCTTATAAACACCATTACGTATGTGTAAGTGCATATGAGCGGGGAATGTATTGACACACTGATGTACACATATATATATATATATATATATATATATATATATATATATATATATATATATATATATATAAAACAGCAAGATATGAATATACATGTATTAATACATATGCAGATATGTCTGTATATATTAATGTAAATATATATATGTTACAGTGAAATACACATGTATATACCTAGGGTATGTTACAGCAGTTAGGGAGTAACATGTTTAGACCAGGCATATATTGATGGGAGGTCCACTCAGCAAATGTCTATTTACCCCCCCCCCCGCGCTAGGCTGGTGAGACATACAGACACACAATAAAGGTAAATACAACACTGGTTCCTAGACCACCAGCAGGAAACTACCAGTGGGAGAGATCTATAACATCTACACTTTAAACATGGACAGCGATGTCCCTTGCAGGACACCAAAAATTTGGTGCCTTTAGACAATGGGAGTAACACAGTTACGACCAGGATGTAGCTGTACACGGAACAGTAGGTTGTGCAAGCCTGATAACACATGGATTGACACAATGTACGACATGTGTCCCGACATGGGGAGAGTGGGCAGTGTGTAGGGGTGTGTTCATATCCCACCTGCGTCCACCTGTGCCCACAGTAAGGATGAGTGCTGTAGAGTAGTGGCAGGTGGGGGAACTATGGGTATGCGATTATGGGGCTAGGCATGTAGGTGTTGGCTGGGCAGACACATATTAGGACCGACCTGTGGGTGTAAGTAATATTCCGATGTGAGTATAGCAGACACCCATACCTCTCAAACTGTAAGAGCACATCTACTGGACAGTCCATTAACAATTGGGGGAATACATGGGGACCATATCATTGAACTGTCCCCGATTACCAGGGATGTCCGTGATTACGAATCAGAATCTTAAAACAGTCTCAACTAAACCATCCTAGAACTAGTGATATTAGGAGGAAAGGTGGCAGAATACACGTAATGAATAATGACAACATGTAAGAGTCATAAACTGCATGCACCTCAGACAATGTGTATGAATACATATGTGCCCTGTGTCCATCAGTATGTCAGGTTAATAGCACCAACCTTCTAAATGGGCACCTCAGGTTGTTATGCATATTCCCTGATTCAGTGTTTATTATTCCCCATTTGTATGAGAGGTCTGATAGTGAGAGAAAGTGCATGTTCCGCCGACTACCTTAGAAAGTTGATAGAATAATAGGTTTGGGGTTACCACCTGTCCACCTTTGCGAGGGACACTCCCCTGTGGGCAGTTGTGTCCTACATAAGAACTGTAATTAAGGCAAATGTCCTGTGATTTAGGGCAAAGACTACCTATATTGTCTGTAGTAGTAGCATAAAACAATTATGTTCCTCTGAAACACCTAAATGTTATAGGTAACAGTATAAACAACTATAATGCTACAAGAGTAATCTTTTATTTAGGTGAAACAGTGAAGTACACCCCTTTCTACTGGCTGTAGGTGTGTTGCCCTGCAAAGTCTGATGTCTCTACATACAGGTCCTATAGGGTTGCCACCTTTCCAAATGACCAGAGTTGGACATGTTCTGTAGAAATGTCAGACATTCCAGGACCAAACATACCTGCAGCCATGTATAGCACAGGGTTACACTTATTTGACAAATAAAAGCTTAATCTAGTTGCATTTGAATTGCTTATGCTACTTCACATAACATATAGAAGTGTCATATATAAAATAACTGTTGTATGCAATTATTAATGAAACGTAGAATATAATAATGTCCTGTAATCTGGACATGTGCTATGTCTTGATTATTTCCGCACTGTCCCTCGCAAAGTGGGACAGGTGGTAACCCTAAAGTCCTACCTTGGCCAATTGAAGAGGTGGCAAACCTATAATAGGTATGCGGTAGCATGACCCATCCGACGGATGTGGCTACCACAACCCAACTACTCATTTGTAATGCAGGGTCTCGGTTCCCATGTATCAGCCAGATGGGAGCAGAGTGTATGCAGAACACACAAATATGATTAATTCACTGGACAGGCTGCTGATTCCATAGAGTTGAATGCCATACCATCGCCTAATGGGCAGCCATTCCCGATACTGTAGTCATGTAGTCCGATGTGATAGGCATTACAAGGTGGGAGCAGATTGTAAGAGGAACACACAATTATGAATGATTCACCGGACAGGCCGCTGATTCCGTACATTCGAATGCCATGAGGTCACCTAATGGGCAGCCATTCCCAATACTGTAGTCAGGAGTGGCCTTAAGTCAACTGGTGCCCTAGGAAAAGGGCACAATGGCACCCCCACCACACCAACCAGTGCCCCCATCCTGGTCTACCTACACAAAATAAATACTGATAAAGTGCACCCACTAAAGCGATGCCCTAGGCGGCCACTTAGTTGGCCTATGCCTAAGACCAGCTATGACTGTAGTCATGTAGTCCAATCTGATCGGCATCACAAGGTATAACTAAGAGGAACACATGAATATGAATAGTTCTCCGGACAGGCTGCTGATTCCATACAGTCGAACACCATGCTGTCGCCTAATAGGCAGCCATTTCCTATACTGTATTCATGTATTCCGAAGTAATAGGCATCACAAGGTGGGAGCACATTATATAAGGTACACACAAATATGATTGTGTCACTGGACAGGCCACTGATTCCGTACAGTTGAACGAGATGCCGTCGCCTGATGGGTGGCCAGTCCCGATACTTGAGTCATGTAGTACGATGTAATAGGCATCACAAAGTAATATTGTGGTCCTCGCTCACACCCAGGGGTGTGAGTGACAGATGCAAGCACCAATGCTGGTGCATTAGCAAGTGTGGGATCGAGCGTGTGTAAGCATGTTTGGCTACCAGTATGCGAATATTGCTTTGGTTAAGCAATGTAGAGGCTAATCGAGCATAAGAGGCTGTAACCAGAGAATATCATGCAGCACAGTCATTCAACAGTATAGGAATGTATCCCATCATGTAGATGTACATGTGAGTGTTTATGTCCAGCATATAGGTACATACATATATAGAGATGTATCAGGGACATACCATGTGGCAACAAAGCATTACAAACGAATGAAATGGGAAACACCAGTGACACCTGTATTATGTAGTGTTGTTATCTATGTGATCACAAGACTCCCTCAGACAGACAATAGTTATACATTGGCTGTATACATCACTCTGTGCATGTAATGTACATTAGCACAACAGTGCCTGTCCAATCATTATGTGTGAACAGTATTCCTGCAATGTGCTGTGTGCAACATCATCATCATGATAAAGGTAAATGGGGTAACCATAGAGGGACTGATAGTGTTTTGTGTACAATGGGGTCATCCTCCTCACATGTACCTGGACCATGTAGGAGTGATGTGCATACCAGGACCATGGTGAGGATAACAGTAGTATGTTATGATGCATATTACAAGGGTTTCATGTGTCCAGTGGGCATGTGTGTGTAATGGACAGCTATGTATAGGGCAGATGGTGTCCTAAGACCCGAATGGCTTTATGTGTCCATAGGTGAGGGTCAGATGTTGGGGAAGGAGTGTAGGTATGGCCATTGAGGATAGGTAGGAGCACAGAAATGACAGAATACAGGGTTGGTATATGACACATGTGGGGGGGATACACCCTGGATGGGGATGGGTCTTCGGCATTCAAAAGCCCATGGGAACAGTGGGACGGAGGTCACCAGCCATGGGCAACTGCCACTGCACCTACACAGCTGCAAAGGAGGCAGTGCTGGGGGCTGTCCAGGAGGGGCAGCATCACCCTGTAAATATGACACTCCGCCCTTGAACTGGCGTATCTAGCTTCGTAACCTCTTAAGGAGCCACCTACACAACATGTCCGGGACCGCACGACAGCAGATATGTACCTGTCTGGTGCCGCTCCCAAGGGGGACATGCTCCATCCTCAGTGGTGGTACCACCAGAAGGTGGTGCAGAGCCAACAGAGGTTGATGTTAATGGCTGGGTTCCAGATGTGCTAGTGCCCGGTGCCATGGTCAGCTGAAGTGAGAATGGATGATCTGCCGGGACCTACCAACCCATTCAGCCTATGGTGTTGCATTTTAAACCCACATATGGTTTAGTGATAGACAACAGCATACAGGATTACCTACGACAGTATGCATAGATATCACCATCAAACCAACACAACAGATGGTATAGATTTGCAGAGGGAGCACAACACATGCATATATACTGCATGGCAACTGTACAATGTGTAGTAAACATTGTGACCGCAGCTATAAACAGTTGCCCATCATTGGCTTGTCACTGGGAATCCCACACAGTGTCAGTCATACCACTGTCTCATGTGATACATGTCCAGTCAGGGATGCAATGGCAGTAACACATCCCTTTCATCATGTACTGTCTGCAATCCCCACAACACCATGCTTCTGCTGTGCACAGAAGTGTGTTCAGTGTGTAACACAGGAAACAAATGGTTGCACACACACACACACACACACACACACACACACACACACACACACACACACACACACACACACACACACACACTGACCTGTTCACAGATGGCCCTACAGATGGGATTCCCTCATGAACAGAGTACTGTCATGTCTGTATTTTAACATGCAGAATAGCCATTACCACACACATGATAAACAGGCATTAGTCTCAATGCAGCATAGCTACACTTACATGCTGTAGTTGTGTGGCACATCACCCTCCTGTCATTAGGCTATTTCCCACTGTTGAAAATGATTGAGGTACATCCAGATATCATCTGTGATGCCATTTCAGAACACCACATCCAGGTACCACTCACAGCGACTGTCATGGCCAGATAATAACATGTTTCCCTAGATAGTGTACTGTGTTTATCATGCGGATGGCTATGGAAACACCATTACAGCTGTACCACATGCAATCAGCTAGAGGAGGACTGCAATAGGTGCCCGACCATTTCCATCTGTTATAATACACATGCTGCTGCTGTGCAGGTGTACACCTTCACATCCACCAGAGAGTGTGTGTGCGGGACAGGCAATGTACACCAGGGAAGGGCTTGGAGACTTAACCATAATCTGCCACAAGCTGAATAGTATAGGGGCATACCCCTGACTACTCATTACTATTACATGTGCATGACGTTACTACATGTGCCACAGATGCGGCATGTTGCAGTGCTGTAAGAACATGTGCGTAGGGGAGTGAGTGCCATCTGCAATAGATATAGTAGACATACATTAGGTGTGGCACACATGTCAGTCCACATGAACGGATGCCATTTTCACCACAACCACACTCTAATGGACATGCATTGACACCTTTGCCAGGGCAGCAAATACACAATGTAACTACTTAGTTTGCCACACCGCAGTAATGCACGGGACCACATGCACCACAGGGGATATCTGGAGGTTCTATGGGCTAGGCCATGTGAAAGTGCTTGACAACTGTTGGTATGCCAACAAGGTTTATACTGGGAGTGACTGTGGTTGGGAGCATCACAACCCACATGCAGACATAGGGTGCCAGTACTGTCATGCAGGTATGCATTGCTCCATGGGTGTGTAGTGTTTGGCTGTGCAAGATGGCTGTACAAGGATGGGTGAGGGGTAATCCTTGCCATTGCATCACCCGACAATGGTGTGCAGTGCAGGGGTGTAGTGTCTGCAATGTCCCACACAGATGGGTACTGCATTATCTGGCCTGACATCCTGGTTACCAATGTGTAAGGCCATAGCTTTGCAATGCATGCCATGTCTGTGTTTGATAGTCCTTCACATGGACATTGCCTGGGATGTGCATGTCCCACAATACTGTACAGTGACATGTACAGGTGTACCAGGTTTGGTAGACACATGTAGTGTACACAGCCTATTATACCCCAATATGCCAATACTGGCCTGGTGTGGCGAAACCTGCTTATAGTGAGCAGGTCGGCCCTGCACCTGCATGGATAGAATGGACAGGTATTCTGTGGTGTCAGTGGCATGAGTCCATACAGGGCACATGTTTACAGCATTGTCTGGCCTTAGTGGATCACATATCATGGCACCACATATGTTGCAGCCATTCTGTGTGGAACATAGTGAAGACACAATGTCGGCATATATGTGCCTATTGTACCGCTGTTCAGGGTGCCATATCCTCTGCAGGCCACTGCGGTCACACCATGCCTACTATCTGTCCTCAATGTGCATATTACTAGCTACATAGTGGGATATCCTAGGCAAGGTTGTGTGTGCATGGCACATGGGTGTGGGACATATACCGGGTACTAGTAAGACTGCATACTTAGTTCACTAGCCCTTTTGCCAGATGTATGGGTATGGCTTGCCAACACAGCGCCATGGCTGACTGATAGCTGTACTCCTCATGAGGTGGCCAATGTGTCATAAGACTGATACTATATAGGAAAACTACAAAACCTGATCCCAAACATGTCCAATGGTAAGACAATCATGGCCACCTCTACACAGGCTCTGACAGACAAACACACACTTGCCATGTCCTGTATACAACCCCCTACTGTATCACACTGTAGCAACACGCGTTTAAGGCATGAGCTACAGTGAATACTACAAAGCACTGTACTTGTCTCATGCAGGCAGACACACACACACACACACACACACACACACACATACACACACACACTTGGAATGTCTGGGATTAGAACACTGACCTAGTTATTTTATTACACTACAGCATTACACAGTTATAGAATGAGCTACCAAGATTACTGGGACACAGCACTCCTAGAAGTGTATTTGTAGATGGGCGACATCATCAACCTTGATAACGGTGGGTATAAGAAATGTATGGAGCATGAGAAGTATAAAAGCATTACTTAGTCCTCAGGCAAACAAGGACATACACACACACGGCAAGTGTGGGACTAGAACACTGACCTAACTACTTTATTACACTACAGCATTACTCAGTTACAGAATGCGCTACTGAGATTTCTGGGACACAGCACTCCCAGAGGTGTATTTGTAGATGGGCGACATCATCAACCTTGATAACGGTGGGTATAAGAAATGTATGGAGCATGAGAAGTATAAAAGCATTACTTAGTCCTCAGGCAAACAAGGACACACACACACACACACACACACACACACACACACACACACACACACACGGCAAGTGTGGGACTAGAACACCGACCTAACTACTTTATTACACTACAGCATTGCGCAGTTACAGAATGCACTACTGAGATTACTGGGACACAGTACTCCCAGAGGTGTATTTGTAGATGGGTGACATCATTGGCCTTGATAACGGTGGGTATAAGAAATGTATGGAGTGTGAGCAGTATAAAAGCATTACTCAGTCCTTAGGCAAACAGGGACACACACATGGCAAGTGTGGGACTAGAACACCAACCTAACTACTTTATTACTCTACAGCATTACACAATTACAGAATGCACTACCGAGATTACTGGGGCACAGCACTCCCAGATGTGTATTTGTAGATGGGTGACATCATCCGCCTTGCTAACGGTGGGTATAAGAAATGTATGGAGTGTGAGCAGTATAAAGGTATTACTCAGTCCTCAGGCAAATGGGGAGACACACACACACATGGCAAGTGTGGGACTAGAAAACCGACATAACTACTTTATTACGCTATAGCATTACGCAGTTACAGAACACGCTACCGAGATTATTGGGACACAGTCCTCCCAGAGGTGTATTTGTAGATGGGTGACATCATCAGTCTTGCTAACAGTGGGTATAAGAAATGTATGGAGTGTGGGCAGTCTAAAAGCAATTTAGAGTCCACCGGCAAATGTGGACAGACATACATACACACGCCAGTGTCGGGTACGGAACACCTACCTATTTACAGATTACTATTACAATACTACATACTTACTAATCATGCCACACAGACTACACATGTCAAGGCTGTCATTATGACTGTCTGGGAATGTGGACATCAACAGGGATGCTGGCAGTTAAGATGTGCATACCTGTGAACCTGTGTGTTTAAAGTAGGAATCCATCCTGACCTGGAGTATGCCCATCTGTTGAATGGATGACTACTACCACTATACAGGGTTACAATGGCCATGCCCATACACTGAGGCACATAACTGACACAAGGTATCACTGGGCATGCTCACACACTTAGTAGCACAAGGCTGTTCGGAATGCACTATGTGTCCATCTACACAAGGATATACTGGGCATGCTCATACACTTAGTAGCACAGGGCGCATGCTCACACAATTAGTAGCACAAGGTTGGTTGGAATGCACTACTATGTGTCCATCTACACAAGGATATACTGGGCATGCTCATACTCCTAGTAGCAGAGGGCTGACTGGGATGCACTCTGATGCTAAACACGGAGGGCCACAGTGGCCATGCTATTACAGGTAGACATATAGAACACATTGTAATGGGCTTTGGTGTTAGTAGTTGTCATTGTTACTGGGAACACTGCTCTACATATATTTGACACCGGTCTTTTACACAACATCAGCTGTCATTCTGGGATGACATGGCTGACAGTAGGCAGGCCTTTGTCACATATCACATGCATCCATGATACAAGGGAGTGTGGATATTACCCAAGTCACATCTGCCCACACAGTGCCATTCCAAGGCAAATGTCCTAAACACAGGTTAACTCCCATACACCTACAGGACAACTGCATTGTTTTCCTATGCTAACCAGTGCTAGATGTGTAATGTCCATATTCACAGCTGGCCACTGTAGATCCAACAATGGGGAGTACTGACATCTGTGCAGTGAGGAACACCTGGCTGATGTCTCTGTAGTGCACAATAGCACTACCACCATATACCTCAGGACCTAGCACTACCATCATATATCTCAGAATCAGACATGTGGGTCATAACACAGGTACAGACCACTCCAGGTGGTGCACCCACATACATAAAGGCCACTCACATGTACTGACCGGTCCCCCCATGAAAGGCATCACAGATGAGCCATGTGCAGGACACAGTGTCACATGCTGCATTCTAGGATCTAAACTGCAGACACCACCATGCCCTCGGACCACCAACACACAACCATACATGTTGTATGACAGACGAGTACACCACCATGTGACCCTTGACCTGTGTACTGTACTAAGCTCTACATCAACTGTAGACAGTACACATGTACTGACACAGTTACATCATGTGTTATGCAATGCAATGATACCACTGTCTGTGACCAGGTCAGCTGTACACATACCAAGGGCCCTCGGTAGGTTCCACCATTAGCAGATGTCTGTTGCTGTACACCACTACACACCCTCATTTATGGATATGACATACATGTACCTGCCCTGGGTATGTACATGCCACACACACAACATACCTGTAAATAGCATAGCTGTTGTAGTCCTTTGTGCAAACAGGTGGCTACAGCCATTACACACATGCACATGGAATGTAGGTCCATGGCTGCTGAATGCTAACAGTACATAAGGTGTGATATCAATGTTGACAGAGGTAACATACCCTCTGTACTGGTCACCCATTATATCATACAACAGTCCATGCGTCATGTATGTCATTACACATATCCACCAATTGCAATGCCTACAAACATGACCAAATGTCATGATTGTAGGACCTACACACCTGTACACGTAGTGTTATGCTTTTAGATAACATGCGTGTGCAGTTGCTGATGTATGCAGGTGGCATGTATCCTATTACATCATGCAGCTGGAATGCAGCCTCAACATTGCCAACTGTATATGGTGATATGCTCAATGTACAGAAAGATGTACCACAGGTATGGACAGATGTGTTGAAATAACTAAGTGGCGGGCATCTTTGCAGATGGATGTTTGCTGTGGACAGCTCACAGGTGTGTCATAAGTGGTCATACAATACCCTGTGTAACTGGTAAGCAATGGTTTCATTAATTGAAGGACATAACACACAACTTAGACAGCAGTCAGGGTGACAGCGAAGGTAAATCACTTGACACCTGTTAATAGATATGATGTCCCTAGTGCATATATCAGCATTGTTGGCACAGGAAGCATCAGTACAGTTTGTAACGCATGCAATACTGCTGTACGTCTGACATACATAACATGAGCTAGACAGGTCTGAGATTCACAGTACTGGCATGTGTGGTTGCGTGTGTGTCCATATATGTCACGTATTGTGGGGAATACATCTCACTTGTTACTCACTCTCCTGCACACTAGTGTACACATCTGTACAGACTGCAATGCAGAAAGCAGGACATAGGCAGGGGCATGTATCTCACACATGTGAGGTATCTGTATGTGCATGACATAGGTGTATTAATTACTGAATGCCACAGTGTGTGTATGTAGGGCTGGCTGGTCCCTGGGGTGAGGATGTATGTTACCATACTGAACTGATAAGACCCCACTCACCATCCAGGCGATGCATTCAACTATCAGTGTTGATGTCCCCGATCTTAGGCAGTACTGACTACCTGTACATGTGTATTCTCTGTGGCGCATCATGTAGGTGCACAGTACTGTAATGGTGATTTGCACATAGACAGGGGTCCTCATCCCACCAGTAGCAACTGTGTGAGAGTGTGTGTTACTGTTTCCGTAAAGCCATGAGTGTGTGTGTGTGTGTGTGTGTGTGTGTGTGTGTGTGTGTGTGTGTGTGTGTGTGTGTGTGTGTGTGTTACAGTGTCACTGAATACATGTGTGTCAATACCTGAGTGTGTGGGTGCAGTTGTGTGTTGGCATCCTGTCATGGGATTGTGTATTGCTGATTTCCATTAAGGCATCACACTTCGCACTGGCCTCTACCCTTGTAATCAGCTAGACCACTCTCTTACCTCACCACTCCATGTAACTGTACCTGTGATGTCACCCTTTATGGATGTCACGCCTGTGGCCACAGTAGCTTAATACACAGCTATCATGCTCTTGGAATGGTAGACATGTTTGTAACATGGGACATTCCCACTGGTATGTGGCAGCTACACAATGCATGCTGGTATATTCATACGTACCTGTGAGTAGTCCACATTGACATATGGGGCACTTAACTGCAAACACTGACATCCACCGGCATGTGCAATTAGACCTGAAGAAGGACAGCAGAACATCATGCCCAACATGCATTTACTGTTGTTACACAAGACACATACTGATAGCAGTATTGTACACCTGTACTACATGGTATATCTGCTGCCTGTCAACAGTCCTCAACATTTGTAAACTACACATATCATCCTAGTCTGTTCACCCTGTGCATCAGACCATATGAGCATGTCCCTGCACTGATGGTGTGGATGTCACAGATGTGGCACAGGCATCATCATATGCACAGGGTGTTAATGTTTGCTGGAGGCCTGGGCTGCACTGTTGTTACACAAGGCACATACTGTTAACAATATTGTACACCTGTACTACATGGTATATCTGCTGCCTGTCGACAGTCCTCAACATTTGTAAACTACACATATCATCCTAGTCTGTTCACCTTGTGCATCAGACCATATGAGCATGCCCGGCATTGATGGTGTGGATGTCAGGGATGTGGCACAGGCATCATCATATGCACAGGTTGTTAATGTTTGCCGGAGGCCTAGGTTGCACTGTTGTTACACAAGACACACACTTTTAACAGTATTGTACACCTGTACTGCATGGTATATCTGCTGCCTTTCAACAGTCCTCAACATTTGTAAACTACACGTATCATCCTAGTCTGTTCACCCTGTGCATCAGACCATATAAGCATGTCCCTGCACCGATGGTGTGGATGTCATGGATGCGGCACAGGCATCATCATATGCACAGGGTGTTAATGTTTGCCAGAGGCCTAGGCTGCACCATTGGATGACATCATGTGTGTGGGTTTGGGCCTTTGATCTAATTGGGCATGTGTGGATGTTATGCATGTGTGTGTTGCTGGGGCCTACATATGTGTCCAGTCTATGCGTGTATGTCTGCACACAGTTCTCCCATGTGTCTGGCCTACACAGGGGTATTATTGACAGCTGCAGACTGTACAGGCAAAGTTTTACAGTTCACGGTGTCCGGCCACAGACATGTGACCTGTGCCTGCTAGGGGTTGCACGGGCACTACTAGACAGAGGTGCAGATTGGGTACTGTCTGATGTCACTAGTCCACTGGAACCATGTCCATGTTGGGACCGTCCCGGGCCACTTGCACGTGGCCTGCTGTGTTGTGGTGTGGACAGCACAGCACCAGATGCACTGCTGCTGCTACTGCCACTATGGGAGCGGGCATGTGAGGTAGCGCATACACATAGACCTGACACAGGTGATGTAGCAGGCCTATGTCCACATGCCCGATGCCTCACTCCTACCAGATGTTTCAACACAGACAGCTCACACTCACGGATTGTCATGCCACAGTCAAGGACTCCATCCATGGCACCCAACTGTCTATCCAAAGCATCAGCGATCTGCTGTTGAGCATTTACCATTGCCTGGATGCTGTTGTTTAAAGAACGGACAGCAACCCTCTGTAGCCTCTGATCTTCTCTGTTGCACCATTCAGCACATGCCTGTGCCTCCATTACAGCCTGAAACATGTGTCTGGTGACACTATCTGCTGTGCTCTGTCATGCAGGAGCATGTTGGCCAGAGGTCCTCCTACGAGCAGCACTGGCCACGTGCCTGTGTGGGGCACCACCAGTAGTTTGGCTGACACCATGGTGTGCAGGTACACCTTCCATAGCCCCCACACTTTCCTGTTCCAAGCTACCACACACCAACTGTCCTTCCTCTATGGCCACTGGTGATGGGGTATGTGCAGGTATGGGATCTGCGTGTGGGGATGAGGTGGATATAGATGGAATGGCAACCAATGGCACAGCTTCAGCCACTGACAACTCTGTCTGTGTCCCAATCATACGTTCATCATCACTGCTAGAGTCTGTGGGGACACTAACATCTGATGTACCGCAGGAGGGCAATGCACCTACATCACCTGTGAGGGCAGACAAGAACTGTACATTACAGTCTATACAACAGACACACACACACACACACGCACGTGATATGACAGAAGGCATGCAACATGCATGCGATACGGCAGACAGCATACAGCGCAGACAATAATAGTGGTAGTTATCATACATCCCTAGGTTGCACACAACAGCATGCATGTGTCATAGCAGATGGCATGCAAATTACACAGTCATAGTAGTGGTTAGCATACATCCCTGTGTTACACCATGTGCACCAGCACAGGTTAACAGTACACCTGCCTGATGAGTGGCATATGACCTTGATAATCACATGTAGTGTGACATGTGATCTGCTGATGTGTGCAATGACATGCATACATGTTTAACACAATGGTGTCCTGTCAAATATACAGTGGGGCAATGATGTACCCATTCAGTGTTGTCTGTCCACCCTACAGATATACTGCAAATTTAGCTGATGTTCATGGCCATTGCAGGGAATCATGAGGCATCTCTAGTGCTATACAGTGTGAGTTACAGACAGGGTTCATAGCCATGACTGTGTTCAGATACAATACATCTATACTGTGGAATGTGACCCACGTCACTGAGGTGTATACACACTAAACCATGATGTGGAAGTTGTGACAGAGGTCACTGATGGGTATACGGATGACACCCCTGCACATCTGCAACCATATTGCTGCAGCCTGGCAACTATGGCCAGACATGGAGAACACGTCGGCACACCATGTCCCACATGACATCTGTGTACCACACACACACACACACACACACACACACACACACACACACACACACACACACACACACACACATGAGCTAGTATGACATTTATGTCCATCACCAGCAATGGGAATGTACTGTATCTGTGGCCTGATGTGGATACTGTACAGGTGACTGCTGTCATGCTGCAACACCCTCAAGATGTTCAACACACCCTATGTGGTGGATTGATGTTACTCCTACACAAGATATGCACAGGCCTGTAGGATGTCTAGTGTTCCACATCTACATTATGACCATTATACAAAGGCCATGGCTGAACCATGTGTAGCCATTGTACGACAGGGTGTACACACAAGCACAACACGTCTACTGTGTGTGTTGCTCCATGTCTCTGGCCATCCTTCAAGGCCATGTGTGTACATGTATTGTCCAAATTATTGTGATGGGCATCTATTTCACATATCTGTGTTGTCCCATATGCCATATATGCTCCACTGACAACAGGATTATGCAGATAAAGGGTGGTATGGTAGATATGTTTTCAGGTTAGGTATAGCAGCCAGGCCAATAGATGTCATGGACATGTCAACATAGCATATCACATTGTGTGACATTCATAGCAGGGCTATGATCCACACTGGTGAAACCTGTGTGCTGGCCATACTCCAGCCCACTGTGTAGTACTGTTTGTATTCACCACATGTGTAGATCAGATCTGTTGTACGTTCCTAAAGTGAATAGCACCTCCACCATTGTATGCACAGCTGTCAACACATCTGGCAATAAAGTTGGTGAGGATTCATGTCGGTGAGATGATTCACATAGTTTGCAAGTGTTGCACATGGGTAGTCATTGTGATGCATTGTAGGTCTGACCTGTATATTGTGACAGGACCATACATTATGTGTACAAGTTGTGAATGGCCACATGGCAGATAGATTTGTGCATTACGGTTCCTGATAAATAATAACACTCTCACCTGTAATAGGCTGCTGTCGCAGCAGAATGCCAGAGGTATCTAAATAGAAGTAACACAGGAGTATGAGCATAATCCACCTCTGTATAAAGGCTACAGGGAGCAATGTGCATAACACATACACCTGTACATTAGACTATACTATGGTGTATGCACATGTGTGCATACACAGAGTAGCATGCTATAGTATGCGGCATGTGTGTATACATTCCTTGCATATGATGTTACATTACATATTGTACAATGACACATGCAGCTATATGGAATATAATTGTTATAGGTGCAGTACTGACTTACCAGGCAACTCCAGGCTCAGTGGTTGAGAGACACCCACCTCCACAATATTGGCTAAGGCTTGTGGATGTGGTTCTGCAGGTGTCCCCAGGTTGTGCAGTAGCTCCTTGGTACGTGTGAGTGAGGGCTGGGTTGGTGGTCCACCACCTGTTGCACCTTGTTCCCTGGCGATTGCATTTGCACGCTGTTTTGCCCATCTAATGAGGTCTGTACAGTGTCTGCGCACCTGCTGGTATGTGCAGTTGTGGCCACCCACATCATTAACCCTCCTGCAAAGTTCCATCCACAGGGCATCCCGCTACTGTGCATCCTGTGGCACATGGCTGAACAGGATATCGTGATTGTCGAGTAGGTATGGGATGAGGGCCTCATCCTCCAAGCATGTAAAAGGGGGAAGTCTTGCACATGGCATACTTGGAAGACATAATGATGGAGACAGGTCACAGTACCTCAGAGACATACAGAGATACAGCTGAACATACATGTGTATCACATTAATTCAGTTTCAATAGTTGTATTTGCAAACCTACATGACACTGACATGTTTGTGTCACACACATGTGACACTCAATGTTGAGTGGATATTATCACCATATATGTTTGTGTGTCACCTGATTACATTGCTCATACTCCATGTGGTTGCTTTCTTGATGTGGGCATGTCTGTTTGCCTGTACTGGTGTTCCTACCTATCAGCACATGGCTGGATACATCCACATTAATACAGTCGACCATGATGCAGTGTATATGTCACATATAAGGACTTACACTGCCTTAACAAACATGACCTGTGACCCTGCAGACATGCTCACATAAGGTTTTACATGTATGTGTTCTGCCATGTACATCTACATGGCACTGTACAGTGATTCAACATCCTGCCATGTATCACCTGTGTTGCACATGTGATACACATGGGACACTGGCTAGCCAGATGGTATTTGTAGGGATGGATATCAACTATAGCATGTACAGTCAAAGTCAACTAGTGGGCTATATGCCATGGGCCATGTTTGCATCTAGGATGAAAGGTTACCTGGCAGTAGCCAACAGGCAGGTCTGTGGGGCCAGGTGGAGCAGTGCCACATTACTGATCCACAGGGTTAATGATACATATACCATGCATTACCATGCGGTCATTACACCATGTCTGAGAGGGGAGCGATGTGCAGCTTTGATGGACAGGAATGTATAGTATGGCAGGACTATGTCAAGTGTATGGGACAAGGATCTGTCCTGCATGTGGTAGGTGGATATCCATGAAGCATGTGCTCGAGATCAGGATGAGTACGTGTAGCATGTCTGACATTACTGGGTTGGACATGGATGTATTCAGGGTATGCATCATGCTACATAGTGGAGATGAAGAATGGGAAGGCTGGTGTAGGCCATCTGCACATGGCCAATACCCCTTAAAGGAAATATGTGATCTGATATGGGTCACTTGAGTGTTCTGTATGGCTGGACAATGATCTCTATATTCATGAATGACACCCTATCATTATTAGGGTTGCCACATATGACTCCCTGACAGGTGTGGTGACGTAGCTATCACAGGAAAGACAACTGCCCAGCTGCATCCCTCACACACAAGTGTCCATTATGTTGACCGCTGCTTAGGTGGTAGTTCATGGGTACAGGGTTATTAACATAGGGGTGACAATGTGAGTCAGCTATTGCTCCTAGGTCATAGTCATTCGCATACTTCAATAGGCAGATGCCTTCTGTTTGTCTGTGAGCTATGGACTACAATGAGGGGGAATATAATTCATTAACCCTGACATACTGGAGCTGCCACTGGTGTGATGAGCACATATTATTCAGACACCTACTGTAGTGTTGGTTCTGCCAGCAGTCCTATTGCAAAACACTCCTGTGACATAGGAATGTACATCTAGTATACCAAGTGTAGGTGGTATACAGTATGGGTGATGATGTCCTATGTCCGGGCAAGGTTATGATATGCAGTGTGACATCAACCATGCTGCCATCTACATCTGTACTGCTGACATCACTTAAGTGATCAAGGTTCATGGCCTTCCAGACCAGACTCAGCAGGGTAGTAGTGCAGTACTTCCCATTATCAGTGGTGTCTTCCCCTTTGTGGGTTGTGATACCTGTTGGTGTGCACCATTCAGTTTGTACACAACCTGACATGGAGCTATGTTTTACATGATGTGTACATGGAGAGCATCTTGTTTTGCCATATGTGTATGATACAACATGTGATGTCGGCAGCTCCCATGCAGACTGAGTGCAGCTTGTACCTGCATAGTTGTGGGTACAGGGGCCCTGTGGTGTACATGGATATATGCTTGTGTACCTCTTGGGGGAAGGGGGCTGTGTGCTTATATTATCCAAGACCCTATCTGGATTGCTTATTCATGCTAAGCACTTGCTCAGGACTTGTAATCACTAAGTAAGCTAATAATTACTATAGCACTCAATCTTCCACATCACCTACAGGTAAGGGTGAGCAGGTTTTGTACATACTTTTCTCACTCATGTAGAGTAATATAGCTCTTGTACTCACTTTCCTCACTTATCTAGGTGAATGTAGTTCTATATTCAGGCATGTCCAAGAGTCAACTGCCAGTGTTCTCACCTGTCTATCTGATAAATCTGGACATCTTGAGGCAATGTACACATTGCCTCATGTACACAGACAAGCCTCTCCACCTACACCCAACACAACAACCTGTGAGAGATGCACTCATCTAGCCAAACTGGAGGTAAAGGTCTCTCTAACCAGGCCTGACTGTCATGTGGAGAAGGTACACAGTTGCACAACACCACACCCATCACATCTCACTGAATCTACCCCACCATTAACTGGGAAAACTACTCGTGTAACAACACATTAGCTCAATGGTTTCTGGAATTCATAAACACCAATGCCATGACTCAACATATCCACACACCCACCAGGGGCAACAATATCCTACACCTAGTCATTACCAACATGAGTGACTGGTGCTTCACAAGTGAAGCCAACTCCTCGTTGGTCCGATCCGCTGAACACCATTGATATCCACATCCCGCACCTACCCCCATTAAGGGAACCACAGTATAATATGTCTACAAGGTCAACTACATGCTTCTTAAGACAGACGTGGTGACATCATGACACTCATGCAGATGGACAGTACTCTTACAACTGCTGAATCCTACACAAATGCCCTTTGTAAGCACTTACAGGAGTACATGGCTTGTGCTATCCCAAACAGAAATAGGATGCTATACTCCTAATTAACTAAACCAATCTGGTTGTCCCCTGCCATAAACATATTGTACTACAGGAGGAAGACACTGTTGCAAATGAGAGTACAATACCATGCATGGAGAAGATCCCTGGCCAGCCTCAGTAAGAAGGTGAGATCCCTTATAAGATCCTCCAAAGCTAGCTACGAAAACTATAATGCAACTAATACCAACAACAACCACAAAGCATTCTATAGCTATGTCACATATATCGATGTCAACAACCAGATCTGCTCTGAGTTACAGCACAAAGGCGCAAACATTACAGAAACAATTGATATTGGCAACATCCTAGCAGATCCCTCTCAAAGCTGCACACTCTAAAGGCAATATCACAGCATCCATGGGACCGGACAACATCCCAGGCTGCATTTTACATGAACTTCAGATCGTACTGTCTCCCCACCTATGCACCATGTTCAGTAATAGCCTCACATCGGGCATAGTGCCCTCTGAATGGTGCACAGCAACAGTTATCCCACTCCACAAAGGTGGTGCCACAATGGACCACAGGACCTATTTCCCTATAGGTCTGACTAGCCTGGTCTGCAAGGCTATGGTGCACATCATGGATCACTGTCACAGAGACATTGGGTACCTCCCAACCTTTGAGTCCTCCCTTTCTGGCATTGTTGAGGCTGGACCATGCCTCCTAAACCTGGTGGACGTCTTAGAGACAGTTACCTAGGCATTAGATGAGGGTAAGGAGGTCCACACAGCCTACCTAGATCTCTCATAGACTTTCAACACCATTCCTCCTTCTGGTATTATCAACATACCCATCCACCTGAACATTAACCCCTACATCATGTGATGATTTGCAAAGTGGCTCATGGACAGAACCCACACAGTGGGAGTTGCATACCCTAGGTCCGACTGTATACCAGTTACAACTGGCGTCCCCCAGGGCTCAGTCCTACGACCCCTCATGTTTGGTATATACTTCTCTGACATACAGACAAGCACAGGAGGGCTTTAGATGAAAAGGTTTGCAGACGACTGCTAACTAGGGGAGATAATTGTTTCTCCAGCTGTTACAGACACCCTCTGGACGAGTCGCACTGAGACTGTTACCTGGTGTTAATATCATGGCGTCAAGCTGAATGCCTAAAAGTGCATAGTCATCCCCTTTGGATATAACTAATTACCCATGGACTACCACATAGGTGCTAGTCCCCTACATACAGAAAAGGTAATATGGGATCCGGAAACCTCAGTAGATAGCAATCTCTCCTTCGATACCCATAATGACAAGGTGGTTAGAATATCCTTTGACATGGCCCCCTAATCTCTAATGGGTTCGCATCCAGATCAGAGGGGCCATTGTGACTCTACACATGTCATATTAGACTCATTAAAAGATACAACACCCCATTTGGGATAAACCTTACAAGACAACTGCAACAGCTTGGAAGACCACTCCAGTACCACACCAAGAGGATTACTGACCTCAAACAGATGACCTATGCAACCCAACCTGCGAAACTCCAGCTGTACTCAGTTGCATACCGCATACTCACAGGTGATCTCTGCTTGACATACAAGGCCCATGTCCAACCCTGTATTGCTGGATATGCTCCACCTAAACAGAAGCCCCTGAGAGCCACATGCTCTAGGGATATACACCTAACCACAACGATGAGTAGGACATGCTGGACAGATAGATTCCTGACCTGGACACTCCCTATGCTTTGGAACATGATTCCAATGTACATCAAGCAAGGCCCCTCATGAGCACTCTTCAAGGGAAACCTTGACGTGTGGATGGGAGACAGACATGTACCCCGGGGATTACTGCAGTGGCTCTGCTGGACAGAGGCACAGGGAGCTATTGGCTCTGCTATTCAGAGGCACAGGGAACCAACCTATGGGGGTGGCGAAAGCTAACACACGCTGGCTAGGCTTACAGATATCCTTGGTAAAACAGCCTAGTACCTACCTTTGCACATATTACATGTCTTATGTGCATGGAAAGTTAAATAGCTCTTCCATTTTACTTTGCTATCATGCTGATAAACTGTCAGCTCACTAAAAGACATTGTGTATTGTAAATGCCAATTGATATAACTAGTGTTTGCCTAACATTGCAGTAATGCTATGTAGCTTGTAATACATATCTGCCTACAATACTGTACATTACACAATTGTTGGCACAATATCCCACAATGCAAAACATACTTGCGCAGTGGCCCAACCTTCCACATGTTATTCTTTGTAATATGCCCATACATATGGCTACAGTTACAATATATCAACATATACTATCCCCTGTTATAGCACATACTTGTTGGACCAGCCCTGCCACTGACGTCAGCTGGTGAGGAGTATTTCTGTTCAAAGCTCTTATATAGCATCCCTTGTGGTGTATGTGGTGTTTGTCTTGTGACCTACAGCAGTACACACAGATACTACAAGCATTACTATGCTCAATAATACATCACTACAAGATAACTGTTTCCATTATATGGATTGCGTGCACTTAAAATACTACAGAATAGTACTACATACACAGACATACTGACTGTTCTACATACCTTATTAGTAACCCAAGGTGTCGTTAACTGTTGATTCAATCCTTTTCAGTTTGTGTTTCAATGTTCTTTGTAACATTCTGCTGGTATATACGGATGGTTTGAATGTGTGATAACACATCTTTTTCTAGTTACATATCGGTAACATGTGGTATCCTGTCCACCAATTGCTGTTCCAAAGTAGTTAAATGGATGCACATCAGCTGTGCAGCTACTCCATTAACCGAGACCATGGCAACAGTGGTGTATAAGTGAGTACTCCTTTTGGGCATTGCCCGTTTGCCTTACCTTTGAGGGAGACAGCCTAGATGTGTTATTGCGATATATTTCAACAGCTATATGGAGACACACAGAGATATATTAGCTTCATGACTCCCGTGGACTGTGTGTAATGGCTAGATGATTTAGTTCCACATGTGAGTACAGCTGTTATATTTCGGAACAGTGCTACTTATGCAGGGTTTGTTTGTACCTGATACTTCTGCAGATGTTTAAGTCTGGCAAGGATATTTGGCCAGCTCAAGGCCGTATGGCTATGCATGAACTGTTATGTGGTGTACAGTGTGCTCACCAGACATCCTTGATTTGGTGTACAAGTGTAGCATACTGTGCTGTTACTCACTAATTGCTAACACATCCCGGTGTACGCACAACTCTTTGAAACAAGATTAGTGCAAACAAACCCTATTACATCAGCAGCTGTTCCATTGTATAACAGCAGCTATTTCACATAGGGCCATGTTAGTGTGTCTCTGACAAGGTATGTTAAGGCTTCTGCAGATGTCGTACAGTGTGTGAATGATTTGTGATGTTATTACAGTTTGTATTGGAATATGTTTGGGTGTGGGGGTGATGGTGGGTGTGCTTAGCAGATGCAGGTGTGTAGGAACTGCTTTTATACATAATCGCTATGTGCATGAGTGTTCCTTCCCTATTTGAACACCTATCCTTTTGTGGACTAATACAATGGTAATTGCAGGCTGATTCATTAAGGCACTGTTATGTGGTTCCTGTATAGCATGCAGGTGATGTTAGTCCTTGAATCCCTTCGGTAATACATCTGAATGTAATAACGTGTTGCTACATGATAGCTGTGTATTTCTGTCATAGGTATTTGCAGTCATTGTAGTTGTGTTGGTGACTGACCCTCTTTGGCTAGGGTTGCCACCTTTTCATATGGCCAGAGTGAGGCCTTTTTGGGACACACATCTGATTTTACAGGCCGACACAAACCCATGGTCAGTACAAGGGATAGAACTTTCCTTTCTTGCCTAATTATAAGCTTATTCTTGTAGCAGTTTAGTTGCTTATCCTGTTTCCTGTACCATGTAGGTATTTTAGATACAGAAATAACTATTGCATGCAACTATTACAGTACATATGGGACATAATTATGTCCTACAATCCCAGGACATTTGCCACGTTTAATATATTTGGTCATGACACAACCGCCCAAAGAGGGAGTGTCCCTCGCAAAGTGGGACAGGTGGTAACACTATCATTGGCTCATGTCCATATCACATATTTGTAATGGTGTATAGACATATACTCTCCATATCATTTGTTCATAAAGGTTGGTAGTGGCGGAATGTGTGATTGCTATGGTCTATGTTATACACATATGTGAACACTTCAACCGCTGTATACGGGAGACCTATGGAATCCTGAAACCACAGTGTTCCAACGCACACAGTACCAGGACCAGACTAACATACCCCACATTACCGACGTCAACAGTAACTCGCGAAGGTAACATGAACATGGAACACACACATGCACACACAGACACACTGCTACCCAACACATCCAAACAAACCATCCTACACTACATATGAGCAGGTGGCCAAGCCCCCCTACACCCCCCATGTAGGTATCTGTGCCCCCCACACCACCCCATACTTTAATATTCTACATCCTAGGTCACACAAACAGACGCACAAAGCTAACCCACAACCACACATTACAGTCCCCCAAGAACACACACCACACACAGAACACACACTTGCACACACTACAGCCCTAAGTAAAACACGTACACACAGTAACCTACCCAAACCACAGCACCAGAAGCACTGACTAACTGTCCATTAACATCGTGAGATTGCACCTTGCACATCTGGTGTTTTTGTACTGTGTTCTTTCGGACGTTAAGCCTTGGGATTACGCTCGTCGGTATGTAAAGCAGTCGGTATGTGGTAGGTATCCCATTTATATGTACCTCCATGGTTATGTAGATGTTGTTAACCTATCTATATATCTACATATATATGTATATCCCCATATTTTGACATATCTCTCTCCCTCTCTCTCTCTATATATGATGATGTATATATATCTATATCTATATATATATATATATATATATATATATATCTATATCTATATATATATATATATATATATATATATATGTATAACAAACACCTTTCATTGCGTACATGCCGGTTTGTCCTATTTCAACACATTCTTACCTTTTGTGTTTTATCCTGTCAGTATACACGACTGCCATTGGTACATCTCAGGTAGCTTAGTGGTATGTTATTGTGATGAATGTGGTCATGGTTGCATTTTTTAATCCTGGCAGTGATATCTTACCTCTCAGAGCAGGCACTGGTAGTGCAAGGGTGATTAACACACATTTCAGTGGTTGTGTGCTCCACATGTTTATTATTCTGTGGAGAACTACTTATATATGCAAGCTGTGTATAAGGTATATTATGTAACATGTACACATCTGTGAAGATTCCTGTCAGGGATACTTCCCATTATTTGGAACTACATCCCTGATTATATTATACAAAACCCCTCACGGACACTTCGGGGAATCCTTACAGAGTGGGTGGTGAACAGTAGCTACACCCCAGGGATCCCGCAAGTGGCTCTGCTCCACAGAGGGACAGTTAGCTGATCGATGGGGTGGCGACAGCAGACACGTTTTGCCTATGCTTATGAGTGGCCTCAGCGGTTGGGCATTTACCTACCTATGTATCTATGAACCTGTACATACAGTATGGACACATGCTGATAGCTTAATTTACTGTTCAGGTATTGACTTACCTTGTGCCAATGGCGGTTGTGTGTACAATAGTTGAGGGCTACCTATGTAGGATGCACACAGTAGACCACCTATACATGACAATTTACAGGTGATTGTGTGTGTGTGCCATCCATGTTTGCTGTCTGTGCAGGTGGAGAAGGGTGTCAGTCCATGAGTGCCTACACTGTCAGTGTGTGTGATATACGTTCCCTCTTTGCCAAGGCATGGGCATACTGGGCATGCCTCCATCTGCCTACTGGGGCTAGCACAGGGTGTTTGTGGTCTGAGTCCCCCTGTGCCTGTGGGTCCCTTGGCACTGGTGGTGGGCTGTGAGGGTCTTCACCATTCTGTCTCTGCTGCAGCTGTTTCCGTAGGATCATATTGTGTTGCATGGCACATACTATGAAGATGTGGGCACAAGTTCCTGGAGATTACTGCAAGGCTCCACCAGATATGTCCAAGCAATAGAACTGTGATTTCAGCATCCCAAACACGTGTTTTATGATGATTCTGGTTTCTGCATGTGCCTCATTATTGCGTTCTTGCGTGGCTGTGTGTGCATTTCTGATGGGAGTCATCATCCACGGTTCCAGTGCATAGCCAGCGTCCCCCACCAGGTGGCCATATGGGATGTCCCCCCTGGCAAATACCTGATACAGCTGTGAGACATGCCAGATGTGGGAGTCGTGATAGCTTCCTAGACTGCCAGCACACACATCCATGATAATGCACTGGGCATTGCACACGACCTGGCAGTTGATGGAGGGGAATCCCTTGCGGTTTATGTAGCGCCTACCCTGCTCACCGGGTGGTGACTTGATGTGTATGTGCATGCAGTCTATTGCACCCAGTACCTCCGGGTAGTCCGCCACATGGTGGAAGAGATGCATATTGCTGGCCAACTCCTTCTGCATTCGGGGAAAGTATATGTGCTCATTGGCATGCGGTAACATGGCATCCAGGAACTGGTGGAGTACCCTAGATGCTGATGCCTATGAGATCCCCATGATATCCCCAGTTGGCCTTTGGAAGGTACCTGTGACTAGTATTCTCAAGCTTACACATACCTTCGTGTCCACTGGGATGGGTTCCCCTCTGTTACCTCTGGCACTGAGGCATGGCTGGCACAGCTCAACAAGTTGCTGTATGATGTCCCTGTCTACCCTGTAACACTCTACTATCTCTAGATCATTTAGCCCCTGGTAGGTTACTCTGGGTCTGAACACTCGTATCCTCCTCCAGTGCCTTAGATGGTTGTCAGCATCATCCTCCACACCACCATCAGTCTCCAACACATGCTGGTGAATCAAAGCTATGGCTGCTCCTAACATATACATATTAAAAGTTCCCCATCTGTATACACCAATGGTGCAGAGTGTCTGGGAATACACAGGTGTGTGGGGGGCTTTCACACCTTATACTATTGTGCAATGGATAATGCTGGTGTAATTGGGTGTGTCTGTGCTATTCCAGCTGCAGTGTATCTTAATTATTGGTTTTACAGCAGGTACTGCTATTGTGGGGCCTTTGGTGTTGACTTACGCTTGTCTGCCATGATTTATCTATTGCCCTTTACTTCTATTTTCAACCCGATTCACCTCCCATTGTCAGGCATGCATCCAGCTGCTGTCTTTCTTGTTTTGTGCTTCCACAACCCAGGATTGTGTTGGGAAATGTGTTATATAGCTGATCTACTGCAAGTTTGCTTTGTTCTGCTGTGACAGTTCTCTTTTCTTTGCTGTACAGCACTTCCCCTTTCCTGTTCTGCAGGTAGCTGCTAGCAGCCTTGTTAGCCATTGTCAATGGCCCACTGTGAGTTCCTAGGTGTTAATTACTCATTTGTACTCCAATTACCATGCTGCAGTATTTCCTTATTGCCTTCTCATATCTTTCCTGTTTCAGCTGTGGTGCATGCCGCACACATCCGTTTACCAGGTTTCATTCGTGTTTTCATCCACATTCACATGAACTTTCGGTTACCTTGTGTGCTCTCAGCTAAGCAAAGCTATGGCTACTTCCACACCCCTATCCTGTGGCTTTGCTTAGCAACACGCAACATGGACTAGCAATGATCCAGTGTACTTACAGCTATGGTGGCACGCCCCTCTCTTGATGTCATGTTTACCTCCAGGCCACTCCTCGGTGTTGTAATGCTAGGCCATGTGGTATATCCTTAAGCCAGCGGGGCATTTGCGATTCAGTATTACTTGACTCATTTGCATGGCATTGACTGCTAATTCCTAGTTACCACACGGAACACTGTCACAGACCCTTAGCAACCCTTGCGCCATGGTTGTGGTGTAGCATGCATACAATTGACTATTATGGAGATATCATGAATTGCATTACATTACAGTTTTATGACATCTAAATATATTTTCCTTATGATCCCGTTTGCGAACCGATGCACTGCGGTTTTACTTTGCGTTGGTGTGGCCATGAAATTAAATGTTATTTTTTATATGTTGTGCATGTTGTTTTATGCCATTGGCTATATATTTAGCCATTGGTATATATTAACATTATAATACGTAAGTTTGGTCTGCTTTCGTGCTCTGATTTTATGTTTGACAAAATGTAAACCATTTTTTTTGTTTACATTTCTGCATGCTTACGCTACACCTGCACAACTTCATGAATCGCTATATGCCTTCATTTGCATGCTACACTGCTGCACATGGTGTAATTAGCATACATGCACCGGGAGCTACGCAGCTCTGGCGTAAGCTGGTAGTGCAAGTGGAAACAGCTCTTACCTGGATCGCTTGATGGTCATATTTGGCGCTAGATCGCCGATGCTACTCCGGCGCATGGCGCAAGCTTCATGAATCTTGGGGATAGTCTTGCTACTCTACTGAGTACAATTTTCTATACATTACATAGAGAAACAATGGCTTATTAAGCCATATTATGTCCATAACTGTCTAAATTAATGTCTCCAATAAGTTTTTCTTAGATTGAAACAATAACTTTTTAACAGTTTTGCAGGGAAAGTGATGCAAACATTTGTTAAGTGCTGTGGGGATGGTGCTTCAATTTTTTAAATGACAGGTGGGTTGGGGGGCACCAATAAGCTTCTGTATTTCCATAGGCAATGAAATCCAACTGGGGAATACATTATTATTACAATATAGACTTTCTTTTGCACCTAACACCTGCCTCTACTATCACAAGACTGAATTCTATATAAAGCACATTGACTACATATATTCTAGCTTTCAACCAGTTTGCTATCCACCTCATCACATTGTGGTCTACATTCAGGTCTCCTAGTTTACTTATAATGCCAGCATGTGGGATGACAAATGCCTTGGCTAGGTCCGCACAGGTTGCATGGACCAATTTATCACTATCTACTACTTTCATGGCCATCTCAAAGAAGTTAACTAAATAAGTAGGCATAACTTCACTTTGACAAAATCAAATTGCTGAGGCTCTACTTGAATAAGGTTTGTAATGCCATAGTTAATTATATCAGATGAATTATTTTCCATGGTTTTGCAAATTAGATTAATTAGGCTAATGGTCTAGAGTTTTCAGGGTTTGTGGGAGGTCCCACTTCATCAAGAAGCATCACAACAGCCATCTCCATACTTACTTGTGTTCAAGCCTGCATTAAACAAGTTTAGGAGGGGTTCTACAACAACATGCTTGGTGCCATTTATTAGTTAATGAGGTAAATAGTCTGGTCACATGGAAGTGGTATTTTTAGCTTTTGACAGTACATTCAGGATGTGTTCCTTGATGATCATTGGTGTGCTAATAGACTTAGGGATTTAAAGAGTTTCAGTGACTATTTTCTAAGGTAAAATTGGCACTGCATTTGTATGTAAATATTATTTGTTACATCTTTATGGTCTGAGTGGGTGACACCTTTTTTGTATTACTTCAGAACATTAGTCGGTGTTATTCCTTAGCTTTCTGATATAATTAAATAAGGATTTAAAGTTATCCTTACTTTTGAGTCTGGTTTCAGTTCATGTAATTTTGAACTTTCTAATGGTTGCATTTAGCTTTTTGCTGATCATTTAAATATGATTTAATGAAAGCCTATACTTCATACTAAGAGCATGTGCATGTTGAGCAGTGATGAGCATATTGTTTTGAATTCATTAAGCAACTCAACATGCATGCCCAGCTGGAAAACAACAGTGAGCAGCAGAATATGCTAATGAAAATATAAGTCAGTGAATTACATACTAATAAAGCAATTCAACATGGTGAAGCAATTCAGACATGTATAAAACATGCGATGAACCACAAATTCCAAACCAGTCACGGTGCAATTCTGTAGTATATTTAATAAAACAAACCCAAAAAAATTTTTTTTCTCTAGCGCCTCAGCTTGATGCGCCTTTATCAGAGTACTCTGATAAAGGCGGATCAAGCCGAGGCGCTAGAGAAAAACATTTTTTTGGATTTGTTTTATTAAATATACTACAGAATTGCACCATGACTGGTTTGGAGTTTGTGGTTCATCATATCTTCGTTTATTAAGAAGTGGTTTACATGTATAAAACATGTGCCTACACACCATGCTCACTTTTGGCCTCATTTTCAATACTCTTCGGAATAGATCCATGAAAACACTTAGAAGGAATTGCTATGAATTGGTGTTGCTATCATTAACCTGTATGTGCAACAGGCTTTAATACAAGGTGCTGCTGCCAGACCTCAGTCTAGAAGGAGAAGAGTGAGTGTTCAGACCACATTTGACCTATCATGGACTTCATGATATTGAAATATTAGAGCAATATGGGGTAGATAAGGATACTTTAGAAGAAATAGTCAACCTCTGATGCCCTGAAGAAATCATGAAGAACCCATCCCAGAGGAAACCACAGTATGTGTACCATTGTGTATAATAGCTACAGGCACTTTTCAAAGACCAATGGAGATATAGTAGAGGTGTCACAGATCTCAACCTCAAGAATATGGCACCAATTTCTAAATGCAATGCTGTAACAGATAATAAAGCACATCTAGTTCCCATGTACCCCAGAGGAGAGAGCTAACAGCATGCAACAGTTCTGTGCCATAACACATTTCCCTGAGGTTATGGGTGCTATACACTGCATACAAATTTGAACAAAATCCCCACTTTTTGAATAGGGGAGGAAGTACATCAGCAGAAAAGGATATCACTCTGTCATCTGCAGTGTGTATGCAGGAAACCCAGACAGTCTTCACAACTCACATGTACAACACACCTGTGACCTGTACAAAGGCCTTTTCATGGGTGATATTCCACAAGAGTATTTGGTGGGGGGTGCAGGTTATGCAATGGAACATAGGTTATGCACTGGTACCTTGGCTCATGACACCTATGAGTAACACACACAATCCCACTGACCTAGCTTCCAATGATGAACATGTTCAAGCTAGAAATATTATAAAGGGTGTATTTAGCTTCCTAAGTCAAAGTCCCAATGTCTTGCTACAGCTGGAGGTGCCCTGCAGTATGACCCAGCCAGCTCACCCAAAATGCTGACTGTCTGTGCCATGTTACACAATATAATTGTCAGGAACAGTTGCAACAGGGATAACTAGACCAAAGACCAGAGTTCTGACCACCACACAGGCAGAGCCAGCAGGCCCAGAAGGGAGATATGAGGAGTCTGAGGAAAAATAAGCAGCTGTGGATGATGGAGACAGGCACAGGTGTGCACAATATGCTATGGCCCTGACTAAGAGGCAAAAGATAGTGCACATAATCACTATTTAAGTGATGACTTAAGCTAAGCACATGAAAAACTGTAACAGTGATGCATGCAAGATTATTAGCCATTACTTACCTATGTAAAGGTTGTATTATGTGAGAATCAGAGTCAATAATAGAAGACGCAATTTTTATTAGCAGGATTAACCAAGGTAAGTGATGAACCTTTAAAGAATAGATAAAAATGATTAGCTTCACATGTCAGTATTGTAGATCATTAAGATAAAACATGGCTCAACTGTACAGGAATGTCAGCATTAACTCATGAGTTATATATGCAACATAAATAAGAAGCTATTAAAATGTATATAAGAGGCTTTTCACATTATGTGATATGCAGCCTATATGTCAAGCCAAAGCAGGCTCATGTAGAAACAATATACACACATTGTTTGATCACATTTCACAATCATGCAGATAGGTACATGAGCAAGCATGCTTACATATACCTAAGAAATACAACATATAACTTTAACACACAAGATACAAATTAGTAAATATGCTATCCAGCTGATTAATTTCCATAAATGTGTAACAGATAAGGTGATTTCATAGGCCACAATGCACACCTGAATGCCTGAAATACAACATACCAAAAGTAACAAGAGAAGGAATGTGAGAAGTGCACAGTAATTTTCACAGGAACTTTCATCAAACAATAAAAAAAAATTATGACTTTCATCTGACAGTGTAAAGCAGTCTTTTTCAGAATGATGTAGAGTAATACATGCTCAGTTTAAATACCCAAGACATTAACACGTTTTCTTTTTAAAGAAAGTTAAAAAAACAGTCCCCTTACCATTAAGTTACATATTAATAAAACAAGTCTTAAATAATGTACTAAACATACACGGTGAATCATGTTTAAAGTATTTTAAAAAATTGCAGTCTTATTGAATACAAGTTTATTTAAATGTATCAGCTCTCTTTTTCAGTAAATAGTTAATGTCAATGGGATTGTTGATCTCAGGGGAGACAGTGGCTTCCAATTTTACTTTCCATTAAAGCTGCCTGCGTTCTAAAAAAATCTCCCAATTTCCCAATATAGGGCCAAAATGTATTTTTCCAAGACAATGAATGAGCATTTCTTAAAGCTGGAGCACTACAGAGTGTGCCTAGATAAGGAATTTCTATTACTATGTGATCTAATTGTGTACTCATGTTCATGCATCTCTCTTGCTGGGTAGGCTCAGTGTTTTCTACCTAGAACACAGAACACACTACAAGGTTGACAATGTGCCAAATAGACTACCACTTGAGTGCACAATTGGATTATTTCACTCACCCTGTGGATTTAGACATTTCTCCTTGTAAATTTGTACTAATAAATGGTTGCAATCATTACACCTTACAGCACTGAGTTTAGAAATATGAGATGTATTATATTTTTTCAACTTGTTCTTAATGTTCCAACTACTTTTAAAAGTATAATGGGAGAAAGTGCAAACCACAGTTTTGATGTTGTCAAAGTGTGTAGTGGTGTTTCAATGGGTATTAATTACCCTTTTAATATAAAGTTCACTGCTAGAATATGTGAGAATTAAATTCCTTTTGAACAACAATATTCCTAGCTGTCTGTGATTTAACAACTCCAACATAGGTGTGAATCTATCACATCAACAACAGGTGACATTGTGATATTTGTTTTCTAATAATGGGGCTGGATACACTCTCTCTGTAAACAGTTGGATTAAAAAATTCATTTTGAAACTGAAATCATTATTTTCAGATACCAACTTGGAGGTTCGGGCCATATGCCCTTTAACTATACTGACCTTCTGTGATAGTGACAGTGACAGGAAGTGGGAACTATCATACTGTAGGTAGCTGCTGGAAAAGTTTTTTTTTCTAAATAAGTTGGAGGGAAAATAATTACCCCGTAGGCATACAGTAACATATATAAAGGTAATATTGTCATTGGAACATCAGTGGATAAACTTTAAGAAGTCCATGCTCTTGTTCAAAAACATAATACATTCCTCCAATAAAGTAACTGCACTTTTCCGTAAAATGAACACATCATCCAAATATCTTACATACATTTCCCATTGATCAGTAGACCTTGAAGGAAATAAAAATTTAAGTTCCCAGTGTAACAAGAAAAGGTTGCACAACTAGGGGCACATGAAGCTCCCATAGCTGCCCCTTTAACCTAATTGCAAAATTCTTCTAAATTTACAAAATAGCTTTTAAAGCAGTAATAGATGCAAGAAGTTAAAAAAGAATTAAAGTAGACTTCAGGATAAATTATATAAATTAATACATGTTAAAAAAGAATGCCCATACTATTAGCAGTTGGTCCTTGAACCTCAGTACCAGCCGTACCTAGACTGATAAAATGGGGAAGGAGATCGGAAGGGATGATGAGCATCAAAATTAAGATGACACATGGAAGTCAACTCTAGTTATAAACCTAAGATCTTATATGATTTTATGTCTATTCTGCATGTTCCCTCTCTGATGCCCCTATCTCACTCTATATCTATCCCGATATAGATATGACTGGAATACCTGGAGCATCAGCTGTAGGCACCTATTTGTCATCTTCCACTTCTGCAACTACATCCAGCACGACACTGAGAGACTCCAGTGACCTGCCTGGATCCCTTAAGTGGAACTCCAACATCTCAGTGAGTGGTGGTTCAGTAGCAGGATGGCCATCAGTAGCCCTCTGTTCCTGTGCTATGGCACTGGCTCTTATTTTAGCCTTGGTGATCATGTAACTGGTCCAATGTCTTATTCGGCCATTGTCACAGCTACGGTCATCCACAGCATTAACATCATCACCCACCTACCAACAGATGTAGTCATGGAAGAGCTTGCTAGCTATTACTCTGTGTAAGAGGCTTGATCCATGTTGATGGAGGGCCTGCACTGTAACCTCATTCCCTGCATCTAAGAAGGCAGGTATATGTGGGCCTGATTTTTTGAGGCTATATCCTTGTGTGGGACCAAACAAAAAAAAAGTATGTATCAGAAAAACAAGCAAGAAAACAAATATGCATTTTGCAGGCATCATTAAAGAATGTACAAATATGCATATCTAATATATAAATCACCCCCCCCCCCCAACAAATGCATTAACAAACCTGACTATGGATGAAGAAATGTGTAACTCTGGAATATATAGCAGCATTAACAATGAATCAAGTAAATGAAATGAAAATGTTACCAACATTTTTTCTTTCTGTATTCCTACATCTGGTAACAACTTGCTAAGGACAAGTGGGCAGAGCAAAACTTTGGTATCTAATATAAGTCAATGAGCCTCTTCTAGTAGCAAACATTAAAACACCCTTACAAAACAAAATTTGAAATTGTAGGCAGCGCTCATTTAAGTAATGAAAAGCAAAGGCCACCTATGAAAAATTATTCCCCCACAATCCACACCAACAAACACATATGTCAAGGATACAAATGTCTAATATACCATGACCGCCGAAAAACGTGCACGCTGATTGGCCAGCGTTCGTTAAATCAGTTATACTAATGGAAAAAGGTCCGTCGCCTGGACTTTTTCCATTAGTATAACTGCGATTTAATATGTTAAATGGGTTTAACATAGCGAGACAGCTTTAAATAAGCAACGGAGATCTCCGCTGCTTATTTTTAAAGCTGTATGTTAAACCCATTTAACATAATAAGAGAAAGCAAGATCTCCGTTGCTTTTTTAGTGTTAAGCTATATTGTTAAGGTTTAACATAATAACGAGACAAAAATAAAAAGCGGACATCTCCGTTGCTTATTTTAAAACTGTTAAACTCAAAAAGAAGCAATAGAGATCTTGCTTTCTGTTGCTTTTGCCCACACTCTGATGTACTGCCCAGGCGCGCAGTACATCAGAACTGCCGGATGCCAGACATCTGCGGAAGGGCAGCAAACAGGATGCCATTATTTAAGAAAAGTAATAGTTTCTTTTCTTAAATAATGTCATGGTATAATAATAACACCCACTTCTGGGGTTTATCGGTCTTGGTTTTTACCACGGTTGGCCTCGTTTGCCCCTGAATCGCGGGGATTTAAATAACCCGCCACCCAGTCAGGTTATTGCTATAATATACATTTGTTTACATCAGGCATATACAACAGGCTTAACACAGACTTTTGTCTAAAATACAACTTTCACATTGCTACTACCAATATCATTTTCTCACGTCTGCATCCTCAGCAAAATGCTGCTATCAAGGTATGTAACATTAGATGAGGATCCTTCCAATAACAGCTACTGTACCTTCTATACCAACACAAAGGGAGAAAGTTTAGACATCATGAATTTTTTTTCAGAAAAAATAATAACATCATGACTGTGTTAATATTTCTTGTATAGGACCATAACATACCTTGACAGGATTTGCAGTAACATTCACCAAAAGTAATGTAATTTCAGCAGTTAAACAGCAGTATCTTAAGTTAGGGAAGCCATGCAGTCTTCCTTATTATGAAACAAGTTCCTTAGTCCTTGGTTGTGCTTATATAACGCAGATGAACTCCTCTAGATGCAGTGAATATGTAAATCAGATGCCAGTTCATTATCAGTTATGAATCACTCAATCTGGAGGCAAACATGGTGTGAGAACCTCCACAATGCTGTGCATATGCCTTATTAGCACAAGAAAAAATATTGAGAAGTAAGGCATGCTAACGGCTTGCAAGTCTGAATTATTCGCAGTAGTGTGCAAACAATTAAGTGCTTAACACTCCTGCCAGTTTGATGTACAGTTACAGTGGCTGCGCTAGAGAGAATAGACTTACAAGTTTGAGATTACATTGACATACTCATGAGATAGCCTTTATGCCACCTTTATGAATGTATTTTCATTTTATTTATCTGTTTTGTTGACCAAGTTAGTTCCATTAGGCTAGTAGCCCCTTTTCAAAGGAGAATCAAGGTGGTATTTATACTGCTAAGGGAAATGTGGTCAGGACATCAAGGAATTTACTAGCCATCTTTGGTAACAACAGGGACACAGTTTGGCCAAGCACCTCCTGCTTCCATTTCAGGTGGAGTGGTGCTCTGCAGAAGCAGGGAGGTAGTATGTTTTGAACCAGTGAGTTGTACTAGCCATGTGTTAGATTGAAAATATGTGGATGTGGAGCAAGCCGAGTCTGGTGGGCAACAGAGTGCAATGAAAGAAGTTGAAGTGATGATCACAGAGGGAAGCATGGCTTCCAGAGGAAATGGTGCTGAGAGTATGGAGAGTGCAGCAGTTAACAAAGGAAAGGCAGTTGAGCCTTCCACAGATTCAGAAGTGCTGTTTCAACAGGACTTGTTTAATAATGATGTGTCAATGAGAGAGAAGTGTTTTGTTAACCCCCCCCCCAGTATGGAGAGTTGCAAGAATATATACTTAAAAGATTAATATCCGAAAGTTATCCATACAGTGCAAGAGATGTATCATGGGGAGAGGTGATGGACAGAATTCATAAAAAGGATTTAAAAAGTAAGCAAAAGGAAGAATCTACAAACATAAAGAAAGCATATCCAGAGATGGCAAGGAATAAAAAGTCAAGAAATAGGAGGGAAGGAGAACATCTGGAGGTAAGAAAGAAAAAAACAACTTTTACAGGAAGATTAGTCAGTAAGGCAGAGGAAGACCTTGATAGATACAAAGTATGTGACAATGTTATTTCATCTCTACTTATAAAATCAGAGGAAGTAAGGACATTTATTCACATAAGCAAATTCACATTTTGTGACATTATTTTTGAAAGTGGGATTTGATTGCAAAAATTTCTGTGAGGTATAAAAAAGACTGATTTCCCTGGAATTCTTATGGTTTGAAAGCATTTAATAGGGTGACTAAGAAGAAGGTTCACTTTCAATTCAGAACTGATGTAGAAAAAGAGACCGTAAAGGAAACTTTTACTCAAAATATCTCAGGATGTTATGGACATCATTAAAGTTCATGATAATAGAGGTTTAAAAACTGTGGGCTGGGATTGCAATGTTGTTTTAAAAATGTAAAATGATGTTATTGCCCATATTCCAAATGTTAAAATTACTGAAAGGGAAAAGGGTATTGTAAAATACTGGGTTCAACCTAAGACATGTTTCTATTGTGGAAAGTCAGATAATTTAATTAGTGATTGCAACAAATGAAAATGTTAAATTTGTGGTGAAACTGGACATGATAAAAATGTGAATTGACATGTTATAGATGTAATAAAACAGGTCATTTGTGGATGCATTATAAAGAGGGACTAAAAGAAGAGGAATAGGAAATGCGGGATACACAACAAGAAATGGTACATAATGAGGAACCTTTGGAAAAGCCACAAAAGTAGAAGATAGAGAGAGGAAGGTAAGAAAGTAAAGAAAAAAGACAGGAATAGAGGATCAGAAATAAGTGACAAAGACAATATCAATTGGAGCACAGTGAAACAAAAAATAATTCTATAAGTAAAAGAGTAAGAGAAAGCAGAAGGAAATTTATTGGAAATAATATAAAAGAAAAAAGAAAAGGAAAACATAAAGAAACATATAGAAAATATGAATAATATTTATTATAAGTAGGTAATTTTAAGAAGAAGGAAAAGGGCAACTACACAATAGTAGCAGTTAATGTAAATAGTTTAAAAAGTTTAACATAAAGCAGAGCTATTTCAAAATCATGTGAAAAGCTTACTACAGATGTAATAGTTTTAGAAGATATAAGAGGCTTGACTATAGCAGAAAGAATACAGAATAAGCAATTATGGAGGAAATATACTGTGGAATTCAGGAATAGATACATGCTCAGTGGATAAGAATATTATTGAGAAAAACATAAAAAATATTCAATGTGACTTTAACAGAAATGGGAAGTACAATGATTCTGGATGTAAGGTGGAAAGAGCATGTATACAGAATAATGCTACTTTTAACAGAAAGGACATAGAAAATATGTTCCAGATAATTCTAGATACCATAGCTATAAACATGGCAGTGACAGAAATCAAATATTTGAAATAAGTTGTGGCAAAGTATATTTAGGGAAATTTAATGGATGGACTTATAAGATGGGATTATAGAGTAGAAATATATTTTTTGGTATCCCAAGGAAAAGAATTAATTAAAGAGTGTGTATTAGAAATAGGATTCTCAGATCCTTTGGCTATTTGGATAGAAATAAAATGATATGAGGGATATATAAAATTAGGAAAATTAATAAAAAGAATGCATGAAACAAAATAGGATGAAAAAGGAAAATTAATAGTGATGGAATTTTGGAAAGATCCTATTGGCATGAGAAATTTTTAACATAATTCGTCAGAATGTGGGATAGCCTGCAAGGAAAAATATAAGAGATGTTATACACAATGGGAGATAGAAATGAAAAGACAAACAGAGAAGAATTATTAAAAAAAAGTAAAGAAGTGTTTTCTAATCTGGAAAGGAATGCATGGTAGAGAGCATTTTTCTAAAGAAAAACAAAGAATTATATGAATTTAATCAAGAAAAACAAGCATTTGTTGTATAAACAAAGATATTTTTAAAAGGAAAAAAGGATAAGGCAGCTCCACATTAAAGTAAGCTAGTCAAAGAAGACTATATCATAATGAGAAAGTTGAAAGACAAAGCAGGTACAACAGATAATGAAAGTAGTAATAGATTATGTGAATGGGGTTTTTAGGAAGAAACAGACATCCAAAATGAAGATATGGGGATTAAAGAAGTTTTTGGAGCAGCATAATGAAAAATAAATATTTTGAAAAGTTGGATAAAATATTGAAATTAGATAATATGGAGTCATAAGCAGGACTTAATGGAATAGAATACCGAATGTATAAAAATTTGAAAGCATGGCAAAAGAAATGCTTTCTGAAGGCATTAAAATGGATGGCTAAAAGAAAGATTTAGGCATAAAGAATGATGCAGAAGTGGACGGCACAGTGGTGCAGCAATTTGTGTTGTTGCCTCACATCAAGAGGTTCTCCAGTTCGATTCTCGGCTGGAGTGCCTTCTGTGTGGAGTCTGCATGTGTTCCCTGTGTTCGTGTAGGTTTCTTCTGGGTGGTCTGGTTTCCTCCCACATTACAAAGACATGCATCTGGAGTGTTTCTCCCCAGGCCACCACTGAAAATTGATTCTTTCCAGTAGTAATGAATAATACAAACTATAAAAAAATATGTAGATTATTCAGAAAAAGAGTGGAAGTTAAAATTGATAAGGTTTTAGCTGATATGATATGCAGAATTAAATCTAAAAGGAATCTGGAATTATTACTAATAGTCAGGGAATTGATATTTGGCAATATGAAATGGACAGAAAGAGGTAAAAATTGTGATAGGTGATACAGTACAGCATCCAAAATTATGGGAGATTTTTCAGTCATATAAATGACAAAGTAAAAAATGTGTGTATCGCAGCTTATAAATATAATAAGATAAAAGTGTTGGTAAATGGATGGTTAAGTAAAGATGTAACTATACAAATTTGGATAAGATAAACATGACCTTGGAGTGTGAAAGGAATGGAGGGAGTGTTTGGTTGTTTGAAATGGCATCTAAACGTAATAAGATTGTATAAATAAAAAAAATAAAGAATTAGGATATGATGGAGAAATAGGAGGAAAGGAATTTAATATGCATGAAATAATAGTTTTAGGGATATGTTTGGAAAAAGATGTTAGAAGTAATAAGAAATATGTGTAAGTTTTGGGGGATATTTCAAATTATTATTAAAAAATAAACTTGATAAATTCAGTATTAATGGCAAAAATGATGTATCTTGCAAGTGTCTTTATTTTACCATTAACATATGAAAGGGAGTTATTTAAAATAATTTTTGTGTTTTTAGTGGTTCAAGACTTAACCCTGTAAAAAGAGATACATTATATGTTACAAAAGAAGGCACCATAGGTTTGATTACTCCAGTTGTATATTCTGCTTCAATAAATTTGTATAATGTCTTGACATGGATGAAAGAAAATAAGAAATGTTTAATAAATAAAATATTAAGATGTACATATAGAAAAGAATGGGAGGTATTGCAAAGATTTAAAAGGAAAAGAGAAGGTATAAATGGAGAATTTAAAATTTATCAAGAAAAGATATGTTGAAAAAAATTGTGAATAATATTGAAGAAGAAAGAAAAGTATGGTATGCAGATATTGTGGTCAACTATTATTATGTGTATCTACAATTAATCTTAGCCAAGCCACCTAGTGGAATAAACCTTGGATCTAGATGATTGCCACTGTTGTGTTGACACTCCAACTCCATGTGCAAAAATGGGAAAAAGAGGTTGTGAATGAATGGACGGATTATTATGTCTATCCTTACAAAGATCTCGAAGAAGAAAAAGAGCAATAAAGGTAAGAATGCAAAGATGCTAGAATATCAGGACTTTTTGTGGACACTGGTAATAAGAAAATTGCTAGTTAAAGCAAATATACAAGAGAAGCTAGGATATGCAAATAGATTGAGATGACCGAACATGCATTTTTAAAATGTAAAAGAAATGTAAAAGTGTGGGAAAAAATGGGAGATATCAATTATTTTGAAGATATAAAAGGTATAGAGGATATAGCAATGGACGTTACTGATTGTGGCTATTACAAAAATAGAAATAAAAATATGTATGTAAAACAGATAAAACATGTTTAATGTTATATGGGTTATATGGAACCAAAAAGTAAAGGAAATAATATTTAATGAAAAATGGGATTTGGCAAAAATATTGAAAACGATAAAATTTTGGTTATGAAAATGGGAGTAGGGGGTCTCAAAGCATGTATTAAAATAAGTCTGTATAAGGAGAAATGTGTGATGTTTAAAACATGGCAGATAGTGTAAATGGTATACATATCATGTGGTTGATGTAAATAAGTGTTTTAAATAAAGGACCCCTACTCTTTTTATAGGTGCCATGTGATCTTTTACATCCACCTGAATCACCAACCACTCAGACAGATGTGGCCTTGGTTTAATGTCTCATCTGAAGGACAATGATCTCAGGAGTGCAGCCCCCCCATGCTGCACTGCAGTGTCAAAACTGAGCTACCTGTTGTGAGGATAGAACTCACACCCTTCTGCACCAAAGGAGAGTGTGCCACTTACAGTGCCAATGACACTACTTTATGATACACAGGTAAATGTGCCTTCTGGGTACAAAGTGTGTGTAACTTATATAAGTAAATAAAACTTAAACACATAAACAATACATTTCTAAATAAATGCAAATCATAATGCAATCACTTTGCTAATATACCAAAAGACAGTACTGTTCACAAAAGAAAGAAAAACACCCACTTTTACTGCATACATTTATTCTTACAATGATGTGATTTCTTATGTTTACTGGTGCAAATACTACATTCATCTAGACATCTATTGTGAAATGACAAAAGACAAGTCCCTGTCTGTCTTGTATGTTCTGTATTTATTTGTCTGCTACATAACCTACCCTACTTAACCAACCAAATTATACATAAGCACCTTCCCCAATAGCCCTCTCTCTACAAAAATAAAAATAAAAACACTGGGCAAATGTCCCACACAAAACTTATGACCCACACATTTGCCTGTGTGTCTGCTTGACACAATTGATTTGGTTCAGTCATCCTTGCAATATTATTCAGTTGCTGTTACCTACCCTTGATGTGATAAGTATACATGTATCTTGTGAAGAAGTGGATAGCTATGGTGGTCTCTCGCCATCATTCTGCACATTCCTTTATTCTGCCCCTGTGTCCTACTCTCTGTTTACCCATTTTTCACCACTGTCTTATCAACCCCTTTTTCACACATTAAACTAGTCAAAAATAGAATAATGCACAATATGCACAGTCAGATATGGCCCATAAAAACTTCACTTTTTGTCCTCGGCATTTGCACGATGCTTGATACCATGCACCAATGCTGAATGACAGTAAAGGTGCTATGGCAAAAAATGAAGATTATCATTTAAATAAAGGACCCCTACTCTTTTTGATAGGTGTCATGAGATCTTTTACATCCACCTGAATCACCAACCACTCAGACAGATGTGGCCCTGGTTTAATGTCTCATCTGAAGGACAATGCTCTCAGAAATGAATGAAAATGTGCAGTGCTCTACTGTGCTATAGAAATGCAGACTGATAGTTGTATCAGGAGGCAGCTACACTTACGTGCTTATTAGGCAGTTTGATGTATTGTACACCTTATAGGATGTTAGAATTGTCCTTACTGTGATGAAGCCTGTTGCCTACATTGTCCCTTTCTTCAGTTGTTTGTCACTGACCTTTCAAATGTGTGATTTTTACCATGGCAAGTATGTGTTTATATGTGGTGTGCTCAAATAATGTTCAGGTCTATAAACTGCATTTTGTGTAGTGTTAAGTGTTCAAATCCAGAAGTACGTTAAACATTATTTCATATTTCTTACTATTAATATTATTTGTGTAAGTATTGGCTACATATGGTATTAACGCACCCGTATCCTTCTTTGGTCTTATTCATGTCTCCACTATCCTACCGCTGCTTGCTCCTTACTGGAAAACTTTTATTGTACAGAGCATGGCAGAATAGTTATGATGACAAACCTAAGAATAACACACTACAAAGATGGCCAGAAATGGCCCATAAACAATGTCTTATGTCTTTCTCCTTATACCTCTCCGTCTTTTCCCCTCTGTCTCATCACTCTTTGCTCTCAGTATTTGCAGGATGCCTGGCACCGAGCAGCAATTTTAACTCATGGTTAATGGCAGTTCACACCTTTTGGCAAATCTGGTGAGTTGTTGCCTTTCGCATGCTACTGTGTTTATCCTCACTGCACTATGGAAAGACAGATTGATAACACTATGAGGAGACTGCTAATATCATATGTTTGGTAAGCTGCAGAGTTGATTGTACACCTTATGGAATGTTTCAGTTATAACTACTGTTATGAAATATGGTGTACTCAAACATGTTTGTTTTAGTGAGGTTCCATGGTCCCTGCAAATGTGTGTGTTTTGGCACTTGACATTTGCATTCCTTTGTAGTGTCATCAGCTATTGATCATGTCTATAGAATGTCAATACAAATTGGCATGTGTTTGAATCAAGCATCAGGTCTAAAAATATTGAACATTATAATTTCTCATTAGTTTTTGACCTATGGACTCAAACATACATCCTTGATTAAATCAGCATTAACATGATTGGTTATTTATGTGGTTCATAGGTTCATAGGTTCATAGGTAGGTACTAGGCTATCGGCCCAAGGGACTACGTAAGCCTAGCCAGCAAGGTTCCATAGCTTATGCCACCCAAAAAAGTTATTTCCGTGTGCCACTGTCCAACAGAGACACAGAAGTGATCCCCGAGGTGTATTTCCTATTTCCCATCCACTCATCAAGATTTTTCTTGAAGAGTGCTAATGAAGAACTTTGCTTGACATAGATGGGTAGCTTGTTCCAGAGTATAGGAAGTCTCTGGCACAGGAATCTATCCCTCCAGCATGCTCTGTTTATTGTGGTGACAAGGGTTAGGTCCCTAGAGCGTGTAGCTCGGAGGGATTGGGATTTCTTTAGGTGTAGCATGTCCATCAGCTCTGGGTTTGACATAGCTTTATAAGTTAGGCAGAGATTGCCTTGGAGTAGGCGATATGCTACGGAGTAAAGCTGGAGTTTTTTGAGGCGGTCAGTGTAGGGCATTTGTTTGAGGCCAGTAATCCTCTTTGTGAGGTTCTTCTGTGGCCTTTCCAGCTGCTGCAGATGTCTTGTGAGGTACATTCAAAAGGGGCGTTGTACCCTATAATGGATCTAATGAGTGATGAGTAGAGGGGAACAATGACCTCTTCTTTTCCTGGATGAGAACCCTTTTATGATGAGGTGTGCCACGTAGAAGGATTTCCCGACTACTGTTCTGATGTGACTATCAAAAGAGAGACTATTGTCCACCTGGATCCCAAGGTCTCTTATCATGAATTTGGTGTTAAGTAGATTGCTGCCTATGTGGTAGTTCATGGGTACAGAGTTTTTACCAAAGGGGATGACACTGCACATTTTGGCATTGAGCTTGAGGCCATGGCTATGACACCAGGCATTTGTCTCAGTGAGGCCCTTCTGTAGGATGTCCACATCATTTGGGGACTTGACTATGGCTCCTAGTTTGCAGTCATCTGTGAACTTCATTAGCCAGAGGCCTTCTGTGTTAGCCTGTACTTCAGAGAAGTAGATACCAAACAGGAGAGGTCCCAGGACGGAACCCTGTGGTATTCCACTTGTCACAGCTTTGAGGTCAGATTTGGAATCTGCAACTTTTACAGTGTGGGTTCTGTCAGTGAGCCAGTTGGCAACCCCTCTTGTGACGTAAAGTTTTATACCTAGTTTAGTGAGTTTAGCTATAATTCCAGAATGGGGGATGGTGTCGAAAGCCTTGGCGAGGTCAAGATAGGCTGCTTACCCTCATCCATGGCTTTGGTGACTGCCTCAAAGACTGCCCCATAATCATGCAAAAATGTTCATACTTTGACATTTGGTGCAATCAGGGATTTATGGGGTAACAAGCATAGTACATAAGGCATATCTTAAAACTATCACTGCAATAATCACTTAAAGTGATAAGATGAATTATTTTGCATTGCCATGCATTTTCTGAAGACTTTTAAGTATTGACATCTACATGCATGTTATCATGTAGAGACCGTAGCTGTCATTAATGTCATATAAACAAATGCAATTGCATAAGGAACAGTACAACATGCATTAAATCGATAGGCAATCACCAGATATGAGGTCAGTCTATGTGTGTACCTGTATAATCAAAATGATGACTTCTTTACTCTCATTAACATAACATACATCTGTTCTAAAAGTGATCAGAATCAAACTGTTTATATGTCTGTACTTCTTTGAATGCAGGTTGGCTTGGAGTATCATAGACCACTGTTAATTCCCATTCTAAGTTCAAAACCTCAGAAAATAATTATAATGCTTTGCCAGCAATCATGCAAATTAGCTTGTCTGTGTTGTCCTTCAACAAGCAAGTTCAACAAAAAGAAAGTAATGCCAGTGGCTTGTACTAGCTGTGTATTGTATGTTGTAATTCACTGTTGCACTCAATATATGATGAGATCACTGTGATGCTGTCTAAACATTGCGTAATATAAATTATGTCTGCACGCCAACATATTAGACTTGCAAATGATGTACAATGGTGTGGGACATTTGCACGCATAGTTTCTGTGAGGTATTAAGTTATGGAATTTCGTATGTTTGCCCTGCACGTTTTTGTATTTGCATTGCACATTGTCCATACATGAAGAAATATTGACATTGGCACACCAAATGATGAAGATTAGCTTACAATCATCCTAAGCTGAATAGTCAGGAATGCTTGTTTGTCAACCCCCCAGTTTACAACTGTGATTCGTATCAGTACACCATACTGAGAAACAGCTACTTGCAAAACGGTAGTGTCCACAAATGAATGGATATATAACTTATTTGAGCAATGTGTAATTACTTGCAACCAACATATTGCTGTTTCTTCTGCTTATCAAGACATTCCTTTTCACCCAAACCTGGGATGCACACTATTTTCTCTGCAACACACTGATGTGGTCATCCCTACAAATGTGTTGTACCTCACTCTTAAATTCAAACTTTTTCTGTGGCAATTGTGGTTGACACACTGTTCTTTAGATTGTATAGATGGGTAAGTGCTCAAATACAACAGTGACTAACCAGCATGATTTGTGTGTTTAACTGTAATGTTAGGCATGACTGTTTTATTTATTTATTTATTTATTTGACATTTGTTTACTGGGAAAGTCTGACTGGGCAAATGTCCATTTTCAGCAGAGGCCCAGGGAGAAAAGCTCCAGAAACACATTAGCAAGATTACAAAGTTAACATTTTTTTACAAAGAATATTAATACTACACACAGGCACACATTGGTTGATGAATCAGGACACATAAATTCTCTAAAACAAATAGGAGGATGAAAAACAACTTCAGATGAAATAATAAAAAATGTATTAAAACCAACAATAAAAAAGTTAAGAGCTTTCATCCTTAATCATAAACAGAACTGATTAATCACAAATACACAGCTTTTTTATAATGGCAATAAAAGGTCATGTGATTAGTTAATAAAATCATTAGTGTTTCAAAGAGACAACATATCCTGAATATTTCAATTCAGTGTTAAAACATTCCTAAGTTGTTAATAACAGTTTTGTAATAGAAGAAATAACAGTAATGAGTGCCAAATAATCTATCAAAATATAACATTATTAAATTGAAAAGAACCTAGCTTTTTTTCTAAAATGGAGAGAAACATCAAATTGACTTTAAAAGTAAAGTTAAATTTTGACAGAAATAGAAAATGGAAAAAGGGAGAGTTCTACATAAAAGGAAATACAAACATAACTTTGATATTATGAAGAAAAATAAGAATAGTGCTGTGTAAAAGCATACCTTGATTTGTAATCATTTTAATACATTTCTTGCATGTCCTATTTGTAAGCCATGCATCTATCTATCTTATCAAGAGTACATCATACCTAGTTGTTATAATTTATTGATTAGTGTTTTGTGTATGACCCTGTCAAATGCTGAAGTTAAATCTATATAAATTACATAACATCACAATTTTTCATTCATAGCTGTTATTATATTGTTATAGGACATCATGTATCAGGTGGTAATAGATCTGTTTTCAACATATGCATGTTGATATATGGGTTCAAGTCCCAACCTATCCAGGTCTGACAATAACTTATCTAATATTATCTTCTCCATTATTTTTCCACATGAAAGTAGACTTAAGTATGACTCTGAGTTTGTCCTACTCCCCTTTCCCTTAAAGACTGGTTTAATAAGTCTATGTCTCCAATCTTGAGAAATCTCTCTATATTTATATGACATAGTGAATAATACATATAATGGTACTGTTAAGTTCTTACTGAAGTGTTCTCAGGTCATTGTTACTAATTACGTCTCCTGCCTGTGCTTTGTTTGGATCCATTTTGTATAGTTCTTTTTCAATATAATCTGATTTGATTCCAGTATCTGGGGTTACCTGGCTATCACTAGGACGACTTATCACCCCTTTTGTGGAGCCAAACTGTTTTGCATAAGATTTTGTAAATATATTTATAATCTGTTGTGTCTGAGAATAAATTTTAGAATCTGCACACATTTTATCAATTTGTATGTCTTTACTCCTTTCACATCTTATGTATCTGTAAAATGGTTTCCTATTATGCTCAATATCTTTATATAAATTTTCTTCAAATTTTTCTTGATCTTGTCTCACACTATGCTTAATCTGTTTGTGCAGTTTATTTCAGTTTTTAAACTTGTAGTTTGACCTCTCTTCTTTTTCTTATATTTTATGCCTCTCACCTTAATCAGATATCTTGTTCTTATGGAAATATATCCCCCCTGACGTCGCCTGCTCAGATCCTGATGTTAAACATTTTTTTTTTATTTTTTTGTACTCAAACAATTTCTCTTTCAAAACTTTTCACATTCCATCTGCATTTTTTCCACTGAACATCTCACTCCAGTTAGTTTTGCATAGTGACTGTTTTGCTTCCCTATAATCTGTAATTAATCTTCTGTGCATTGGTTTAGATTTCAGTTTGGCAGAATTATCTAGCAACAAATTAGCCTTTATAACACCGTGATCACCACACATCAAATGTGCTAAAACTTGACTTGAAGTAACAGTAATTTATTTAGAAACACAAACAATGTCTAGTACAGTCTGTCCCCTGGTAGTTTTTTTTTTTTTTTTACAATCTGAAGCAACTGTTGTTCCTTAATAGATGTTGTGAATAATTTCCTTACAAATGTTGCTGAATTAATATTATTCCAGTCTGTTTCTGGTAAATTTAAGTTCCCAGCTAATATTATTCTTTCCTCCTGTGTTTCATGCAAGAAATGTATGAATTCCTGTTGGTCATCTGCACTTGACTTTGGAGGTCTATACACTCCAGCAGTCATTATATGTTCAATGTGATGGTGAGGTAGCTGCAGCAGGAAGGCACACATTATATGATAGATTACACTCACACAAATGCATCATACTCAATTAATTATAACATGATAATTGATACATTTCTCGTGTAGCATATGTCATTATACAGTACTGCTGCCATGTAAGTTTTGTTTGGCCTATGTCTTGTATGGGCTACCTGTCGATTTCTGTTATCACACATACATACATACATACATCCTATGCATAGTGATATACTCACATTCCTACACACCCACATCAGTTCTCAAAGGACTGAGTATACATGGCTTTTGCCTTGACCTATGTGCATGTTAGTATATGTCACATGACCATGCATCTCATTTTGTGTGCACATATAACATTTCACAGCTGCTATTGTTAGATAACTGTAAATATGGCTAGCAGAAGAGTATTGTGATAACATCTGGTCAAAATGACAGTTCCTTGCATATGTCATGTCCTTCTGGACTTCAGTGCAGACATACTCAGCATGTAAGGACAATCACACTATTATTCACAGCATGTAGCCTGCTAGCACAACTATATTATACCACAATGAATTCTGTTAGTGCAATGATTTCACAGTATCCCTAAGTCTTCTCATTATGTTCCTATTATTACATGTGTGTGCATTGCCATTACAACTTCACTACTGGTTCCTTCACACACATAAGACAATGAGATGGTTACAATTCTTTAACCTGTATGGTTGTTCTAACATGAATCATGTGTATGTAAATTATTTCCCTTGACTACTCACACAGTATACATGACAGTGCCAGAGTAGGACTACACATCTGCCGCCCGGTGTAGCTAGGCATACTCAATGTACTCCTTCAAGTATAAATTTTTCTGAGCATGTCAGAAAATGTACAGCAGAAACAGTACATCCTTTCTTATAACTGGCTTAATTATTGTATAATGTACATTTTATACAAGGTATAATTTGCTAAGACAATTTTACATATACACCAACCTTTTTTCTGATTACATGTGCCAACAAATGACAATTAAAAAGTCCCTTTATGAAGTGCATAGGGCAACAGTTTGAGAGCTGAGGGCATTTTTTTAAATGGTAGGTGGGTGATGAGCCAACAGCATAATGTTTGTTGCAACATGTATTTTTTCTCCATATACAACTATTGTGCACTACCTGCAGTATATGCAGTATTGTCTAGTGTATCTACTTTCCTTGCCAAGTATTGGCTCACCTCTCCAGTGTAAAACATTTAACATGTCTAACCTTTTTTTCCCTTTGTTACACTGTAGCTGTGTCACTGTCACATCCTTTTGTCAACATTTCCTTTTTATTATGTAGATGTGTCCCTGAGTGGACATGATTGCTTCTATAGTTATCAATAACTTTAATTAGCAGTGTTTGTGCATGAATTGACTTATATATAACTATACATAACTTATGAAGCACCCCTGCCTCTTACTTTTGTACTTGAAGTAGCCATTGCCTTGTATTGTGCTGTCCTCAATTACTCGCTTACTGTGGTTGAGTTTATTTACAACCTGCTGTTTAAATTTTGTGCTCGAGCCTCTCTGCACCACAGTTTGGCCTATACAAGCTGTTCTGGCCAGAAACAGGTGCTACTTAACATGAAAGGATCCTTAGCAGCTTGTATATTCGATGAGCACTGTTGCTGATCATGTAAACACAAAATGAAACGTGTAGGCTTAGGAAGATATATACATGCTTGTTAATAATTCCCTAGGAATGTTTTAACACAAGAAGATTTTATTTTGTTATAGGACTTGAAAATATTTTTATTTTATTTGTTATAAGGTTTATTTCTGCTGGTGGACCACTAAGGTGGTTTGATTTTAAATTTCCTGTTATATTTATTTCTAGTAACTGCATGATCTATACACTTTTTAGGTGGATAGTGTCAGTAGTACAATGGGTAGCACACTTGCTTTGATGCTATAAGACAAGAATGCTGTTGGTTCTATTCCCACTCCAGGTGGCTGGATTGCAGTTGTTTGAGCAGGTGTTGGAGAGTGCAAGATCTAGAATGCTCAGTACCCTAATGGGCCTCTTTACTATTTGTTCTAGGGAATAGTAATGCATTAATTCCAGTAACCTTTGAGTATAATCACTTTAGAGGTCGTGATACATGAGTCTATTGATGAATAACTGAAATCACTCATCCTGAAAATATTTTGTGCTATGGGTAATTCATACAGCACATTTGGGGATATCTCATGTTAGAAAGTATTCTACAACAGACTATAAACTGATAATTAGTTTTAATTTGTTTTCTTTAGAGTAAGTTGAAGTTTTGTGAGTTTAGCTTTTGGGTCTCAAAGAACTTGTCTGGAGGTGTTTTTTTTTAAACAAATAAGAAAATACCCATACTGTTTCCCTCAGGCCTGAATGCATGGTAAACAATAAACACAGATAAGGAGTAAATCCTATCTTTACAATAAATCTAAGTTCTAGTTACAATATGGGCATGGATGAGATCAACTTGCATGACATCTTAAAGATTAGGTAGCTTAATTTTGATATTTCTGGCACTGAGAAGAATAGCCTTGATATAATCTAAATTAGAACTTGCTGTGACTTTTACCTTCTGTGGTAATATCTCAAATAGATGGACTTTGTCTAAGAAGTGCACTGCTGAGACAGCAAAGGCTTTGGTTAATAAGTGGAAGCCATCAAATGAGAATCAGAGGCCATCCCTTGAAAAGCAAGTTGGTCTGTGCACTGTCTCATCCCATGCAAACACAAACTGCACTCTCTAGAATGACACCAACTACTTACTCAATTGCTGAAGCCAGTTTTTATCCTTGTATCTAGGCATCATTCTGGATGAAGATAGAATTCCACTTTGGATGAGATGTTTTCCTGCATCTGAAACATGCATTTCAAGATTCAACATCTTTCTTTATATGTTCCTCAGAGTTCTGTGCTGCAAGTTTTTCACATCAAAATGGGGTACCACTGGGATGCATTCATATTGTGTGAGGGACTGAAGAATCTAGGACAACTAGCTTTCACCATGTCATTTTCCAACCTCATAAGTAAGTAACAGTGTACCTAATAATGGAGTCACCAATTGTTAGAACATTCCCACTTGTGCTCTTGAATTTAGAGGCACTGGGCAAAATACAGTCAATAGCCTGGATACTAATTTCCATTTATAAGAATATGAATGCTATTGTTATAGATTTCTACTGAGACTTACTCTATTAGTTGTACAAGGCTTAGAAAGTAACTTTTCGACCATCTCAGAATATGTTGATTTGGCATATTCAAGCAGTGGTATGGCTTGTAATGTGTAGTTCCCACAAACCATCATTTTAGGTGAGATAATCATCTGCAGTGCCAGTATTGCAATTAGTAACACACTCACCTTTGGTTCAGAGGACTGGGTTTTCTATTCTCACACCAGGAGAATTGATTGCTGACATGTAGGGCAGCAAAATGGATGTTGCACTCCTGGGGGTATCATCCTTTGGAGCAGACAATAAACCAATGTCATATCTGCTGAGTTGGTATTAGTTCAGGTGGATGTGAAAGATCCCACACCACCGTTCATAAACAATTGGGATTGCTTTACTATATAAACACTCATCCATCTTTCTTTCATTATTTACACATTCATTATATTTACACTTTATCATACTGCATATGTACACAATAAAGCTCTTTGCATGTTTTTCTTCCTAAATACACATAAAAGCAATTTGATTCCCCCAAATCCTTTCCACCATAACCATTTCTTTATATCATATATTACTTTCTCATCATCTTTTCTTTCGTTATACATAAGTACTTTATATCTTCTTTTCCATAAATACCACATAGCACTGAATACAATTTTATCACATTTTTCAGTTTGTTTTTCACTCCCTAACTTATATATTTCCATACATCATGTTCATATCAATTTTTTATATACTTTCCAGTTATAAACATCTTTGAATTATGTCAAAAAGCCTTCAGTTTTTTTTTCTTACAATCCGAAATACAAAGTTGCAATGTCTCTTTAGTATTACAGGTATTAAACATTCTTTGTTCTGTCATTTTACATTCAGGCTACTTTTCACTGGCATTTTGTCCAATAATAAATGCTATGATATATCACTCGCTTCAAAAAATTCCAATCTTTCCTGCTTTTTCCTTATTGCTTTCTTGAATTCAGCACTCATTTACTTCAAAGGATCAATATAATAGTTTTCTTGCATTATTTTTATACCATTTTTTCCTTTACATCTCTACTTTATTTATATCAGTTCTCTGTGTTTTAATTTTGCTTTTATACTCCTCCTCTTACAAACCTTTTGTTTCTCTTTTCCTTTTCTTACCCCCCCAACCATCCACTCACCTTTATGTTTTTAAAATAATATATATATATATATATATATATATATATATATATATATATATATATATATATATATATATTAGTACAGTCTTTTTCTCTGGCACCTTTTAATACTCAGAATAAATTCAAATTCCCTTTTCTCGTACATTATAAATTATCCCTTTTTTGAATGGGTTCAACCTTGTTCCCACAGAAAACCAAAAAAAAAAAAACCTAATAAATAATTTAGTTTCTCTATGACTTATAAACATGTACATACCACCTAAATATGTTTTCTTAAAGTATATGTGTTTATCATATATATCCTTTTTTCTTAGGAACAACTGAAATACTTTTCACCACTTTGTCAACTTACATATTTTTTAGAACTTTCTTCCACTTTGTTCTGTCACTACTTCTTCTCTTCCAAACATAACACATAGAACATCAACTTCAGTTCTAGTAAAATTAATTCCTGCCATTCTTATGATATCTCAAAACTCCTTACTTTTTATCTTAAGTGTAATCCTACTGTACCTAAAATGTGTTCTGTTCTGTAAATTATCTCCTGTATCCATTGCTTGCTCTTGGCTGCTAAGACCAAGTCATCTGAATAGGTTAGCACCAATGGTAACCTTATCTGTCTTTGATTTCTTATATACCATTGTCTAAGCTTGATCTACATTTTTGTATAACTACATTTATTGCCATCACAAACAGGTGCATGCTTAATGGAGAAATTTGCTTTACCCATAATCCCTGTCTTATCTTTTTTTTCTACCTATCCATTCATCAGAGAAAGACAAACATTTTCGTAAATTGTCCTCACTATCCTTCTTATTTTTTCGTCTGCCTTGTGTTCTTTTAAAAGTTTAAACATTTCCCTTTGATCAGTACTATTAAATGCCTTAGACACATCCCATAATTTTACTTTTCCTTCTCCTTGCCCTTTATTTATACACTCAACCACTTCTTTAACTATCATTAGCATTTAATTTACTCTTTTACCTTTAACCCCATACACCCCTCATCCAATTCTGCATTCATGACACTCATCATTCTTTTTTTGAATAATCGTCCTAAATATTTTATAGTCAGTATTTCGCAAAGTAATTGGTCTCTATTTTTTATTTCTTCCCTTCTCCCTTTTTCCACATAATTTTATAATCACATTACAAATCTTTTCCTCTTTTATGCCTTCCTCTATTCTTTCATTCAGTATTTCCAGGAAAAAAAACATCCTTTTCATCATCTGACATTTCTTTATAAAACTATATCCTAATCCGTGAGCCAGGTGTAGATTCTTCTTTGCCTCCCTTTGTAGCATCCTCTAACACTTTCTTCTGAATTCTTTTTTACATTTTTTTCCACTATGTCCTCTTTTATGTTCTTTACTTTAAAACAGACTGCATGTCACATTTTTTCCCATACATATTCTGTACATAAACTTCAACTATATATATATAATGTCCTCTTGTTTATATTTTAAATGCCTCTTTCCATCCTTCATTTTATTATTTTTTCTCATTATATCTCAATTTCTTACCCAAAACTGGTAGAACTTCTTTTTTCTCTTTCAAATAATACTTTTTGTCTTAATATCATTCTTTATATTTTTCTTTATTATATTCATATCATTTATTTTCTTCTTTTTCTTCTTCATGACTTTTCTATGCCTCTTCTCTACAATTCTTTCACAGATATCTTTTTTCATATCATATATATCACCTTTACATTCTTTGGTTGTTCTCTGTCTAATTTTAAGTATAGTTTTGAAACTTTACTTTAGACACCATTCACCACTTTTTCAAACTACCATAAAATGGATTTGTTGTCATATACTATTTCCATAGTTGCTCTCTCTCTTTTTAAAATATTCCATTCCTGCAATGTTTCCTGTCAGTCTTTTTGACCCTTTTTCTTACTTTATTTTATTTTCATTTGCTCCTGTTATTGTGCATGCAGTGCTATGATCTGAAAACTTTGCTTCTCTAATTCCATCTTTTATTTATTTCATGTCATCTGTAGAGAAAATGTAATCAAATTCTGTTTTAAATAACCATCCATTATAAGTATATTCTTTCCTATTACCTATTCTTAACCTACCATTGTTTACAACCTTTCTCAGAATTTATTGCGCCATTTTCTCTTTTAACTTTCTAAAATTACAGTTAAAGTCTCCCACCACTGTAGAAGAAGAAGCACCGGATCATTATAATAATTATAATCATTATAATTATAATCATTGGCCTCATTAGGCTAAACATTGAATATAATGACCCCATGGCATGTTTCTATGCAAACACATGCACATTGGCGGACTCAAAACCCTGTCACTATACTTGGTATCTGTTAAGAAGTGACCTGTGTCTGCCACACAAGGCATCCTCTGTACCATTACTGGTGGATTTACTGCATATCAGCATGTCAAATGCCAGAAGAAATGCTCAGTCTAGGAATATAAACTTCTTCTGCAACATGAAATGAATGGTTTGGAAGATGGGTATGTTTACTATCGCACACTTTTGAATTGTCATCATAAGATAGCATGACAGGAAGCTTAATTCTTTCCTTCATAACATAACCTAGTGCTTTTTCTTTCTTCATAAGACTTGATACTACATTCATTACTAAAGTAAACATTGTACTACTTAATGAGTATCTCTGCCTTGTTCCTCTTTCTACTTTAATCCTCTCAATTAACCATCCATTCACCAAAATTTGGATTTTATGTAGTTTATAAGCTGGCACACATACATTGTTGTCTTATTGCTTAATTTACAAGATATTCAAATATCCCATAAAGGCTCATGCTGTATGGTGTCAAATGCTTTGCTTAGATCACCAATCATAATTTCAGTTTCTTTGTTTCTGTTTAAGCAAACTTCTACTATTTGTCTATTTATAAATAACAGCTATTGACTATTGGTTTCCAGCTCTGTATGTCATTTTTATCTCCTTTTTTTCCATATAAACCTGATCTTTCCTTTAAATAATTCATTATATTTCAATCCTTTAATTAACCAGTCATTAATTTCTTGAAAAAAAGATTTTTTCCTTTCTACTTACATATCTCTATATGTTAAGTATTCTATCACATCAGGTTCTATTGCTAAATTTATGTTTACCAAAGATAATGTCTTATCTAAGTCTTCTAAAGTATTTCCTTTTTTAAATCTCTATTGCCTTGTTCTGTCAAAATTTTAACCTTCCAATACTCATTTTCTATTTCCTAATTTTGTTAAACATCTTTACATATTCCTTTACTATTGTGATAATCTCTTCTACTATTGTGATCACCCCAAAGGTCATTTATCATAAATTTTGTTAGACTCTATTCATTTTCATTTAATATTTTATTCTTTTTTCCTTTCTGTATATTATTCTTCTCCTTTTATTTCTCTCCAAGCAGCCGAATTATCAGAAAATCTTGTTTCCATTACCACTGTTTAACAATGTCAATACTTTTGTATATAGAAATAATCTTTACAGTATTATGTTCTCTTCTGTTTTATGCCCATTTATTAATTTTACAAATATTTAATTTTTTAGATTACTTCTAATATTTTTAACGTCATTATTTTTCTTCTTTTTCTCTCTTATATTGTAATTAAAATCTCTTGTCATTATTATACCCATATTTATACCAACACACTTCCGCGGTGGTGCAGCGGTAGCGTTGTTGCCTCACAGCAAGAGGTTCTCCCAATTGATTCTCGGCTGGAGTGCAGGGAGTGCCTTCTGTGTGGAGTCTGCATGTCCTCCCCGCAGTTGGGTGGGCATTCAAAAGACATGCGTAAATGGGTGTGTCTTCGTTGAAGGTTGAACATCGAGCTGGCATCTCAGCGTTCGTGAAAATCTACTGCCAATCATTAGTGGACCAGAGTTCTGCTGTGGTGACCCCTAACTGGGAAAAGCTGAAAGACAATAACATTTATACCAACACACTGTAAAAATTTTTTGGAACATATTTTCTCTCTCCTTGCATGCAGTGAAGGAATGCACTGTAATAATTCTATATACTTGTTTCTTCCATCTTCTATCAAGATTTGTAACCTTCCCATTATAACCAATGTTACATCCAATATTTTATCCCTTGCACTACATGGTATTTCTATTCCTGAACATGTATCCTTTCCAAAATTCCAAATAATCATGTTTTCCAATAACATCTCAGTCCGTAATCTTTCTTCTTCTGCTAAAAATCGAATATCTTCTAATACAATGATATCCATGTCCATATTTTCAGTCTACTTCATTTGCCCGAACTTCCAGTTGCCCGACACCCATTTGCCAGACCCCATTTGACCAAAATTTCATTTGACCGACACTTCATTTGACCGACAAGTATTATTGGCAAGAAAATGGGATATGACCCCTTCCCCACTGTACTGCGACCCTGAAGTTAGAATATATAGTTAGGGGGTGTGGGGGGGCACAGCCCCCCACAATGGGGGGTATGGGGGGTGAAGCCCCCCACTTACTTTTGTTTTACTAAGCAATATTAAAGCAAAACTAAACAATATAATATGAAATTAAGTGAGGGGCTTTGTCCCCCACAACTCCCATTGTGGGGGGCTGTGCCCCCACACCCCTCCTAACTATATATTCTAACTCCAGGGCCGCACTACAGTGGGGAAGGGGGCATATCCCATTTTCTTGCCAATAGTACTTGTCGGTCAAATGAAGTGTCGGTCAAATGAAATTTCGGTCATTTGGTCTCGGGCAAATGGGTGTCGGGCAAATTAAGTAGACCCCATATTTTACACCATTGTAAAATAGTTATTCTTCTTCTTGTTAAAGTTGTGAAACTGTTTACATTTATAGCCACTACCCTACAATTATTTTACTCTCTTTTTGGAGCGAGCGCTGTAGCCCTAGTGCTGCACGTTCCCAGCCCCCGTATGCAAATCACCCCATTTGGAGGTGAAAACCACGCAAATGAGGTAAATCTACCATCCAGGAAGCAAGAATCAGGGCATGCAGGACTAGCGTAATATGCAGAAGTGTACTCGGTTAGTAACCGAGTGCAGTACTGCAAACTCCAAAATGGAGCTATGACAGCTCCAAATAAAGGCTGCATGTCATTGAGGAAGCATGCCAATGGCCAAGTAGAAGGTCATTGGCATTGCAAACAATGCAAAATGTACAAAATATAACTTTTATGATATGTCTGCCAATCATGGCTGTTGAAGCATAGGGCAGCGGCGTGCAAACAGGATTGGTGGGGATATAAGAAAATAAACCTAAAAAAGGCAGTCTAACTAAAATCAGTATTCCATAAAGGTAGAGAAAAAACAATGAATCCAAAAGTCAGCAAGAAGAAAAACAAATCCTAATGAGACAACCACTTTATTTGAGTTGAGTGCTTTCCTCTGCACTAAAGAGACTTCATCAGAACAATGTTCACACAACACCCAGCCTTTTATATACCCTCCCCAATTAATCAATTACAACTTTAATGAGAATCAATTAAAAGCAGAAAACCCACATTGGTAATAGAAACCCATTCAACACTGTTACAATTAATTACCATAAATAAGGTTTTATATACAGACTTAAAATTCCTTATTAAAAATAACATTAAAACCATCTTAAAACTGTATAAAAGATATATATAAACATTGAATTCTACACAGTAACAAATTAGTTCAGTTAGCCTAAAATGTGGTCCATTTTCAAAATATTGGATATACTTATCATTTTCATTGATGCCTGGATACTGAGAGGCATTAAAATACAATTGCCACCTCAGTTCTAGTACATCCAAATGAACATCCAATATACATCCCTGCTCATCTTTGACCAATTGTTATAAATCAAGTATTCCGCCATGCAAGTCAATGGCAGGCAAAATACAACCTGGCCAGTGAGTAGTGGTTGCTAAGGGGGGAGGCACAGTGTGACACATGTAACTATGCATTAGCCGGCAATTCTATGCAAATGAGGGGAAGGATAGTGAATCCCGGTTTTCCCCAGCATGTGAGGCAGGTTCCAACAGTGTAAGAGTATATATAGCTGAGTGCAAGACTAGGAAGTAGGTGACATCATGTGTGGGAGTGTCAGGCATACTGTGGATTGGAGCCCTGTGGCTTGGGGTTGCAACCAGCTTAGCACAGCAAAGCCAGGGGTGTGTCTAAACCTGCCCAGCACGTATGACAAATTGTAAGTGGGTGTGCGTGCCACGTAACAGGATCTACAGGAAGATAAAGGAAGTGAACCCAGGAAATAGCAGCAGTGTGCACATTGGAGTACACCAATTGCACGGCACGCCCCCAGGATAAATCAGAAGGGCAATGAGAAGGGAAAGTAGTAGTAGGAAGTTAATCAAGGGGTACTAGGTTCACTGCCAGGTGAAACGTATCAGAACCAGTAAATTACACAGGCAGCAGACCAGCCCAGCCCAGAATGCCACTATAAACTATGCAAATGCCTACCACTCCATTTTTTCCCATACCCTACACCACCGGTGTAAGCAAGCAGGAAACTTTTAACACTCACAACAGCAAAATGTTAGGGGCTGCAATAACTATTATACAACTTGTGGAAGAGGCTGAGGGTGGTGAGGATGGGGATGCTGCCGACCAACCCACAGTGAGGAGATGGAGAAGAGTGTACAGACCCAGGGTAACCTACCAAGGGCTACATGAGCTGGACATAGTGGAGTGCTATAGGGTGGACAGGGACTTCCTACAGCAAATTGTTGAGCTGTGCCGGCCACGCCTGACACACAGAACTAACAGAGGGGAACTCATCCCAGAGGAAACGAAGGCATGTGTAGGCCTAAAAATACTAGCTACAGGTACCTTCCAAAGGCCAACTGGGGATATGATGGGGATCTCACAGGCATCAGCATCCAGGGTACTCCACCAGTTCCTGGATGCCATGGCAGCACATGTTGGTGAGCACATATATTTACCTCTCACCCGTGAGACGTTGGCCAGCAGTATGCGTCTCTTCCATTAAAATAGCAGAATACCCTGAGGTAGTAGGTGCAATAGACTGCACGCACATATGCATCAAAGCACCACCCAGTGAGCAGGGTAGGGTCTATATCAACTGCAAGGACTTCTCCTCCATCAACTGCAAGGTCATGTGCAATGCCCAGGGCATAATACTGAGCATGTGTGCTGGCTGCTTTGGATGTTATCACTATTCCCACATCTGGCATCTGACGCTGCTGTACCAGAAATTTGCCAATGGGGATATCCCACACGGTCACCTAGTGGGGGATGCTGGATATGCACTGGAGCTGTGGCTGATGACACCCATCAGAAACGCACACACACCCAAACAAGAACTCCATAATGAGGCACAGGGACAAACAAGAATCATAATAGAGTGTGTGTTTAGGATGCTCAAGTCACGGTTCCATTGCCTGGACACATCTGGTGAAGCCATGCAGTACTCACCAACTACATGTACCCAAATCGTCCTTGTATGTGCCATGCTACACAATATGATCCTGTGGAAACAGCTGCAGAAAGAGCAGCCAGGGACAGGGCCACATAGCCCCCCACCAGTGCCAAGGCCTGTACAGGCACAGAGTGACTCGGAGGAGGAACAACCTGAGCCTGCCCCAGTAGGTAGAAGGAGGCATGCCCAGTATGCCCTGGCCCTGGCAATGTGGCAACACATAGCACATACACTGACATGGGAGAGACCCAGGGAATAGCACCTGTCTCTGACTCTCACATATAGTAGAAGGGATGCCAAATATTACACTACCTGTGCCTAACCATGCGTAGGCAGTGTACTACGTATATCCGACATAGGCAGCCCTGCAGCACCACCCTCAATACTGGGACACCCACAAGATAAGGGACTCACACATGCCAGTCAGGAGGGGGGGTCACATATCCAACAACAGTCATAGCCAACAGGACAGGTGTAGACAAACACAAACAAATGTTGTACTATGGCCTCTGAATGAGGGGTATGGGTAACACCCACCCAGGCCTACACAGACAGACTACAGCAGGCTAGGTAGTGGGATGTCAGTTGTGATGGCTAGGAAGTCAGAAACTAATGTGTATGCAATCAAAAGATAAGAATGGTAGTACACTGGTATGGCTTAGCCAGCACGATAGGTAAGACTACTGACAGAAATGGACTACAATACATACCAGTATAGTCCTAGCAAATGTGTGCAGCTGTCAGGTGTGTCCCCCCACCCCACATTGAAATATAGTAACAGTCAGGTGCGCCTCCACCAATCCTGTGTAGAAACATAGAAATAGTCAGGTGTACCCCCTGCTATGCAGACATGTTGCAGCACTCAATGCCAAATGATCGGTGGATACCCTGCAGACACAGCATGCTACCTGTCAGTGTACAACACAAAGGTCAGCTGTGCAGTACAAATCACCGGACATGCTCCACACATGCAAAACAGACGGCCTTACTGGGCATGCTCACACACTTAGAGAAAAGAAGGCAATGTCAGTCAACATACTGAAAGGTCATACCGAGCATGCTCACACACTTAAACACATAAAGGCCATGTATGCAAACACCAGTGGACCAGACACATCCAGCAGTTGCAATTGTTACTGTAGACACATCAGTATGCACCACTCATGCATTGCACACACAGTGGATATGAGCACAGACATATATGTAAGGACAACACACCATAATAAGCCAAATGTAGATGGATATAGATGTGTGGAAGTGGGTGACCATGACAAGGAGCTGTCCATGCCTGTCTCACCCAGCACACAGCCAAATGGCCCCAAACACATCAGGTGCAGATGTCACACACTGCAGTTACTAGTGACCAGTACCTGTCAGCACCACAGTCTATGTGGTCCATGTGCCAGCTGTGCAACATGACTGTACAAGGACATAGTCAGCTAGTTGCCCTATACATGCACCTGTGACATATGACCCCGTTTGTGTCTGCTTGTGGCGTGTCACCCCTACATGAATGGTGTATGGGCCATGCACACACTGGCCACCCCATAGCAGGTCTCTGACAAGCCTGCTGAGGTTATCCAATGTGAAATACACCTTTGGGAGAATTGTAAGCCACAAATATCTGTGGTGCATCCCATAACTGCATAGTACTGTAGTTTGATAGACTAGTTAGGTAGGAGTTCTAACCCCAGATGTAGCAACTGTGTGTGAGTGTGTGTGCCTTTAGTGTGTGTGTGTCTGTCTCTCACTGACTGTGTAGAGAACAATGCCTTTTAGGCTACTCACACCCCTTACTATTGACATACCCAACTTTGGCAAGGCTGCTGATGTCACCCACCTATAAATACTCTCCTGGGAAAGCTGAAGCCCAGTAATCTCAGTAGTGCATGCTGTAACTGCGTACTGCTGTAGTCTGATAATGTAGTTAGGAGGTCAAATCCCAGATGTGGCAACTTTGCATGTGTGAGTCTGTGTGTGTGTGTGTCTGTCTGTTACTGACCATGTACAGAGCAATGATTTTAGGCTACTCACACTCCTTACAAGTCAAATACCCACCCTTGGCAAGGATGCTGATTTCACGCAACTTGAAATACACCTCTGGGATGATTGTTGGCCAGTAATCTCTGTAGCACGTCCCATAATATTGTATGGCCATTGTGTGATTAAGGAGTTAGTTGGGAGTTCTAGTCCCCGACCTGCCGACTATGTGTGTATGCGTGCATGTCTGACTGTGTAGAGCGCAATGATGTTAGGGTACTCACACCCCTTACATTTCACATACCCAACTTTGGCAAGGCTGCTGATGTCGCCCACCTACAAATACTCCCCTGGGAATGCTGTAGCCCAGTAATCTCTGTAGCGCATGCTGTAACTGCATACCGCTATAGTGTGATAATGTAGTTAGGTAGGAGGTCAAACCCCAGCTGTGGCAAATGTGCATGTGTGAGTCTGTGTGTGCATGTCTGTCAGTCACTGACTGTGTAGAGAGCAATGCTTTTTAGGCTACTCACACCCCTTATAAGTCAAATGCCCACCTTTGGGAGGGCTGCTGATGTCATGCAACTTGAAATACACCTCTGAGATGATTGCAGCCCAATAATCTCCATAGCATGTCCTGTAACATCATATGGCCATAGTGTGATTAAGGAGTTAGTTGGGAGTTCTAGCCCCCAACCTGCCAACTGTGTGTGTATGCATGCATGTCTGACTGTGTAGAGACCAATGCTTTTATGGTACTCACACCCTTCACATTTCACATACCCACCTTTGGCAAGGCTGCCGATGTCACGCACCTATAAATACACCTCTGGGAAGGCTGTAGACCAGTAATCACCATAGCACATCCTGTAACTGCATATTGCTGTATTGTGAATTAGACGCATGGCTGGGTTCCATCCCCACACATGGCAGTTCCAGATGTATTGTGTGTATCACTGTCTGTGTAGGGAGCAATGCATTTTAGGCTAGTCTCTTGCAGTCATTTCAAATGCCCTACTCTGGCAATCCTGCTGATGTTAGTCATTGTGAAATACACTTTTGGGCAAGGACTACTCCAATAGTTTCCATGGCGCGTACTACAGCTGCATAGTGCTGTAGTGTAATGCACTTGTTAGGTAGGGGTTTCACTCCCAAACATGACAGGTGTGTGAGTGTGTGTTTGTAACCTGTATCCTGTGTAGAGGTGATTGTGACTGTGTGACACCTGTGGCCAATGTGGAGTGGGTTTTGCATATTTCCTATATGGTGGCCATACTATATATCACAATGTCTACTGTACAGGGATAACACATGTGATATGGCTGAGAAGCCGGGGTGCAGAGCCATACACAGACATGTGATATCAAGGCCAGGCAATCACAGTTAGCAACCCCAGTATTACTCAGAACACACTCTTTCCCCATGTGTCATACACACACACACACACACACACACACACACACACACACACACACACACACACACACACACATATGCCTAGGTAACAGCCAATATGTGGGTAGTACACAGCATATTGGCCACTGATAGTAACTATGGAGTGACAGCAGTGAGCCACAGAGAGCATGACTACCAGTCCATCTGTCCAATATGCACATACGTGCAGACAGTGCACCTCCTCCATGTTCCTCAATGGACACCTACACCAACTGTGGTGCCATCACATGTGACCCACAACGGACATACCATGCCTGACAACATGCCCGTATGGACAGATGCCACTGACACCAAGGAATGCTGATAGCATGTACTCCATTTAGGTGCAGGGTAAAGCTGCTGGCCATTACCAGCTCCCACCACAGGTGGGCAGGACTGGCACATCTGATGATAACCTGTGTTCACAACATGGGCTGGACACCCCAGGTACAGTTCCACATGCCACTGTATATACATGTGGGAGGTGTGCACATCCCAGATTCTGTCTATGTCATGGGTGAAGGAACATAGACATGGCAAGCAATGCACAGAATTGCCCACACACAGTAATCACCCAGGTGACCGGATGGGGATACAATACCTGCATGTGTGGGCAAATGCAGACACTACATCCCTGAGCCAGAATACAGACCATCGTCATGTGGCCTGATGCCAAGGTACACCCATCACCTAGCCTTGGACAGCCGTCTGGTGCAGTCGAACACCACACACCTGTGCAGACATGCAGCCATGCATGTCAGTACTGGCACCCTGTGTGTTTGTGTGTGTGTTGCATGCTGCAGATGTTCACATCCACACTCCCTACAACCCCCATGGGCATACTGCAGCATGCTGTCTCATGTCAGACACCTTCCCATACCCTTCACCCATACAGCCCCAGTATGACCTGTGTGGTGCAAGTGATACCTGCATAGTGATGTGATGTGGCAATCCCACAACTGATGAGTTGTACACCTGGCCCTGTTACATGTGTCAATTTGTGCGTGTCCTTGTGAGAGTGTGGCTGTGTTGATGCTGGCACCTGTTCATGCCGACAGGCATGTATATGTCATCTACCGTACAGCTACTGTATCCCTGTTGCAGATGTTACTCACCATCACATATATGTTCTGAGTGCTCCACAACAGGTAACCCATGTGGTGCATCCAATAATTGCAGCAAATTGTGCTAGCACTACAGAGTTGTCAGGGGTTTGATACCCTGTGCTGCTAGGTGTGTGACACAAACATGCTTCAGTTTTACCCTCCCACCCCTCCCTAACACGTATTTGCCTCTGTCTGCATCCCCCACCCCCTCTCAGGTGGATGTAGAGACCTACATCTGCTCTCCTTTGGCAGCAGCATGTGTAATGTAAGTCCTGCTCATGATCATCTGATGGCCTCTGCATGAATCACAGCTCTCCCTTAGCTGATTGCATGTAAAACAGCTGTGGTAACATTCCCATAGACAATTGTATGGAAAAACACTCCAATACCTAGAAACATCATGGTGGTGTTGGCCCTTTTCACCCACTATGAGCAGGGACTAAATCTGTCATGTGGCAAACAGCATCTCAGATGGATTGCGGTGTACCTCTAACAACATACACTGTGGAAACAGTGCAACAAACAGGAGGTGGATGTTCCTGACCTGACTACAGACTTTAAGTGCCGCTATACTGCATTTGGAGTAATGTTGCTTTAACAGTGTCTGTGTGGATATGGGTGTTGTACATGTCTCAATACCTGTCATGTCAGTTCCATGTTTATGGGGAATCTCCATCTGCAGGGTCATCTGCAGCCTGGGCAGTGTTGTGTCCATGGTTGCATGTGTCACCCACAGAACATCTAGCTGCTGACTGCTGAAGGTAGAGTGAAGATTGCAGTCAGTAGATGGAGAAAGCTGTGGTAGTCAAAGACGTCATATCCCTCAAAGGACATATGTTGCAACAACCCTGTAACAACAGTAAATGTATGTGGTTATCACAGCAACATGTCAATATTGGCCCTGTGTATGTGCTCCCAGCCACACCTCTGTCAACCTTTGCACATATGTTGTGCATGAAGTGGTGCATATGTGCTGTACACCATACTTTGTGGCATCATATCTGAGAACAAGCCACTGATATATCAGACTGCTACACATGTTATGTACAGTAGGGGTTACATTACATGACATTACCTGCACATTCTGTGGATGTTCTTACAGTACTGAGGTCTGTGTACCTATGGTGAATGTCGACAGTGTGTGTAGTGTTGATATGTACCTTAGCCTGTGTACAGACTGGTAGATGACATTGTTCTAGTTCCCCTACTATCAGATGTTACATGCTGCCCCACTGTATGGTACTGTAGTGGTGCACATGTTTGTAGGGCCATAACCACATGTGTCCCATACCACAGACATCCACCAGACCAAAGTGTATAGCAGGCCAGTATATGTAGGGTCAGTCTGTGAGTGGCACATATGAGGAGGGTGTCGAACACATAGCCATATACTGCAATACCATGCTAGCTAACCATATGTGGCAGTGGCTGTGTTCACATTGGTTGTGGATATGCACTGTCACACAGGTGTATCTTACCCTGTGCTGTGACATGCCTGTTGAGCCTGCATTATATGCAGGTACATGTGCATTCCTCCTTAGGAGATGTAGGCCGGTGTTGAGCCAGTCTGCCTGCAGCCTGCACAGTGCATTGTGACATGCCTAGCAGCTGAGTGTACCTACCCAGTGAGATGTCATGTGCAGATACTAGTCAGATGTCCCGCTGCCGGACCTCCCCTAACAGTCATGTATGTCAGACAGGGCAGTGGGATGCAGTGCAGATATATGTCAATACCTATTGTGTAGTATGTGGCCATGGCACCCCTGTACCAGCAGTCATACCATTACAGGCCAGGCAGGGGTGTACAAATGCATGACTCATGATGGACATCATATACCGGTCGTTATGTGTTATAACCATCTACATGGCCATCCACATCCATATTGTCAGCCATGGTACACATGTGTAGCACTAAGGGCTTATGTGTATACCTCTCGACTGTACAGACTGTGTCAGACCCTCCACATATATTGGTCAATATCTCTGCTGCAGTCCACAGTAGCATTACATTCTAGCAGCGGTACTGTACACTAATGTCCTTTGGATGTCAGTCAGTAACCAATGGCACACATGTCATGAGCAGATGTGACCTCCCACACACACCATGTCTGTGAAGACAATCCCAGTGACAGTAGCAATAGTCTACTAGTATACCTGCTATACATACCTGACATCCCCTGCAACTATGACATTGGGAACATATGGACTGTGGTTGGCCTACACTTCATGTCCAGGACATATGGTGGGAATATATGTACATATACCTATCCAGATAGCCAGATATACAATTACACATGTGTACTACACCCACTTAATACTGTCATGGCAACCACCCACTATAGATTCCCACATCATGTGTGCATGGTCCCATTACATCTCCTGTGTGATGGGCATCCATCCTGTGCATGGGCAGCAGTGCTACCAACAGCATGTAGCAATACCCCTTACAGGAGAACCGGCACACTCAGGGCAGCCACATAATTGTAGGAGGATCAGGAAGTACAGACAGACTGCGAGTAGAGTTGTGTTATGCTTTGTATGGTACTGGTGTTACAGGGTGTGGGACTACATACTAGCGTGCCACGGAATGCAGTCCATCTGCATAACACACAACTGTGGGCCTAACTTCATGCCGGCCAGAGCTGTGCATGTCACGTCTTGTCTGTCCACCACACAGGTCTTGTGTCAGATAATACACTGGCAGTGTGTGCGTTGCATGTTACCGGTACATGGCTATATCCATGACCATCTCTACTATCAATTCCCTGACTAAGGGTATATTACAGACTATTCTGTAACACCTGAACCTTGCGTAGTATATGGCAACAGTTGTCCACATATGTGCCTGTATTTCAGCCTCTGTCCATCACCTACATACCAAGCTTTGCACATATGTCATGATGTTGGTGGTTGATCCATAGTGGGCTGGGAGTATAACACACTGCCATGTCTGCCATCAGTCCACTGCCATTGTAACCCCCACACATATGGTGGGGCTCGGGCCATATATGTGGGGCGCCACCTACACAGTACATGTGTGACCTCATGCACTGCAGATCCCAGTGTATGTAACAGTGGTATATGGCCCTGTATTATTGAGTCTAGGGGGGAGCACCAGAAATGATGTAGGCTGCTACAAAATGTGGGGGTATCAGGGCTGAGCTGCTTTAAGGTATCTGGATGTACAGTATCATATACTTCACCTATATACACATTACTGACATCGATCTGGGTAATGCAAGACTACTGCCCCCTGCCATACAAACTGTTCTGTGTGTTGGTGTGCTCATGATGGTGTCAGTTATGCCATGTTATGTAGCAGTTACAACTTATGTGGCCATATGATGTCTATACCACCTACTGTGTTTGCACAGTGTGTAGATAGAGGCTGCTGAACTACACACCTGAAGTACATACTGCTGATCATTAGGTATCCTGTGGCCCAGTGTGTCTTTCCTATTGTACAATGTGAATGGCGTGGCCTGGACAGCAACAGCTCTGAACCATTCCAGACTACTGTATGACTGTAACTGGTCCAATGTAGCATCACTCATAACTGTTGTTATAGTTGTCAGTGTCTGAACAGCTATATGACATGGCATGTAGAACTGTAATAGTACACAATTAAAGATTTCCATGTCTGAGAAACCTGTGGGTATTCTTTTACCTATGACCTCTCTGTGGGTGTATGTTATAGGCAACAATTGTCATTCGTATGGGTGACACATACAGTGTCCAGTCATTCAGGGGTCAACTGTAAGCATAGTGGCTGTTCCATATTGTGTGCACCTACCACTTATGTATCTCACTGTACATATAACTGCATGTGTATGTGTAGTCACATGTATATGTATATATATATATATATATATATATATATATATATATATATATACCTGTACCTGCATATCTGTGTCTGTGTATCTGAAGCCTGGTAATGTTGATGGCTTCCACATAATACATTACCCATGGGAGCCAGACTGTACTGCATGATATGTTACCAATATCAGCCTGACATCATACAGATGGGATGTAGCACAGGTACCATTGTGTGCCCATGTTGTCACTGTCCCTGGTTATGGGATCTCCAACACTTGGTAGTGCATTGCAGGGCAGATGTGTTTGGCTGGGGATATCTATTTGTACAACTTGTATAGTGTGTGGTGCCTCTCAACCCCATTAATGTTACCTGCAGCCTTTTACACTCCTCTCCCTAACAGCTACATGTGCCTTGCAGTACCAGTGCAACAGTGTTGTACCAATGGGTCAGTAGGCATGGGAATCACATTGAGGTCTGCCACGTGAGTGTATGTGTGCATGTGTGCATATCTGTAGGGTACACCATTGCCACACAGTAGTACGGATATTGTTGTTGCTGCTCATAGGTGTGGCAACACAATGCAACACCCTACCATGCCTGTGGTGTGTGCATCACACGCATATCCCTGTGGTATCACTGTTGTAATATGCAATGTGTTGTGTTTGTGACGTGGCCAATGTGGGATAGTGGGTATGTCAGAGTATCCAGAGGGTTCTAGTGTGTACAATATGCAGTGGGGGATGTGGGTGCTGTGTACACTGTCTTTACACCATGGTACACCTGGTATATGGCCCACGTACCACTCTCAGGTGGCCAATATCACTGTTACCCATACAGGTAACAGATAACAGGATACAGCCCAGTTATACATGTGCTGTTTGCAGCCAACCTGTAAAACATTGGACACATGGACTAGTTAGTTAGCAACTATACAACCAGGTCTCTAAGATGTGGGTCTACCTGTTATCTGTCAGTCAATGTGTATATGATGGTATGACACATTATGTATTCTCCATATACAAGCATTACTTCCCTCATTACCATATTGTACATGTCTGTGGATGGTCTGCATGTAGCACATGACCTGGTACACACCTCACCTTACAGATGCTGTCATGTGTGCAATGACAGCCACAAAGTTCAGTAGCACTACATACCTGGATTGGGGTATAGACACAGTGTCGCCAAGTAAGGTTGTCTGAGTATGTGGATGGGTTGACATAAGGGTGTAGATTATACCTGTACCAGCAGGCCACTGGTCAATTTTGCACGGCCAATAACTGTTATACATACTTGTGGCATGTGTGCAACTCTACACCACATATGTCACGGCCATGGTGTCACCACACTGACATACCCTTGTGGAATATGACTGCAGACCATATTCCTGTTGACACATGTATGCCTACAGCACAAATGGATGACAGTATGGGGATAACAATTGGTGTTACCAACAGCTGAGATGCATCATAGCTGCATGGCTACACTACCTGACATGTATGCAGTACACATTACCCTGACTACATTCTACACTGCAGTACATTGCAGCACTCTATCACAGTCACCGTGTGCATCAGAACCATGTTAGCCTGTCCCTGCATCAATGTTATGGATGACAGGGATGTGGCACAGGTATCATCATATGCACAGGGTGTGTGAAAGTCATCTTAGCTGCATGGCTACACTACCAGACATGTATGCAGTACACATTACCTCTGACTACATTCTACACTGTGGTATGCTGTGGCACTCCATTACAGTCATTGTGTGCATCAGAACCATGGTAGCCTGTCCCTGCATCGATGTTATGGATGACAGGGATGTAGTACAGGTATCATCATATGCACAGGGTGTGTTGCAGGTGTGCCAGAGGCCAAGGGTGGTCCAAACATGTGTCACCATATGTGTGGGTGAGGGGTGTGATGTGGTGTGTGTCGGTATGGAGTTGCCCAAGATGTGGTTGCATAGTGTGTGGGTATGAATGCACACAGTTCCGCCATGTGGCTGCCCTATACAGTTGATGTTGGACAGCTGCAGACCATACCTGGTAGGGTGTGCAGTTCACTGCCTCCAGCCACAGGTACGCTGATTGTGGCTGCCAGGGGTTCCATAGACATGTGCAGGTACAGACCTTGAGGTGCTACTCTTCCCTGATGATGCCATATGTCCGCTGGAGCAATGTCTCACCTGGGACTGGCCAGGGCCACATGCAAGAAGCCTGCTGTGGTGTGGTGTGGACAGCAGCCTGTGTGGTGTGGTGGAGCTGGTACTGCCACTACAGGATCAGCTGGGCATCCTGGCATGTCCACATTGACCGCCAGCTGCTGGTGTCTCTAGCCTACATACAGGGTGTGCAGTTCACTGCCTCCAGCCACAGATATGCTGACTGTGCCTGCCAGGGGTTCCATAGGCACATGCAAGTTCAGACCTTGAGGTGCTACTTTTCCCTGATGATGACATATGTCCACTGGAACAATGTCCCACCTGGGACTGTCCAGGGCCATGTGCAAGAGGTCTGCTGTGGTGTGGTGTGGACAGTAGCCCCTGTTGTGTGGTGGGGCTGGTACTGCCACTACAGGAGCAGCTGGGTATCCTGGCATGTCCACGTTGACTGCCAGCTGCTGGTATCTCTGGCCTACATCCACGCGACCATCGCACCACTCCCACCACACTTTCTAGCACAGACATACCACGGTCAAGAAGGCCAACCATCTCAACCCACCATCAATCCATGACCTCGGTATATTCAGGGAAGGCACCAGTGAGTTCATGGAGGTTGCCACTTACAGCTGCAAAAGAAGACCTCTGCAACCTAGGCCCTGACTGGTGTGCATTTCCATACATGCCTGTGCCTCCATTATGGCCTGAAACATGCTTCTGGTGGTACTAGTTGTGGCACCTCTGCCAGGGGCATGATGACCTGTGGTCCTCCCACGAGCACCATGGTACATCTGCTGATATGGTGGCCTTCCGGACATCTGGCTATGCTGACTGTGACGACACAGTTGGCATGGACACCATACTTTCCTGGTCATTGCCACCAAGCACCAACTGTCCCTCTGCTATGGCCACATGAGATGGGGTTTGTAGACGCACTGTAACTGTGTGAGGGCTTGGGGTGGCTAGGAGGGTGATGACACATGGCGCAGTGTTGGCCTCTGACAATCCCACCTGTGCCTCACCTGTACCATCATCACCATCATCAGTGTCTGTAGGGACACCTACCTCAGTTTACGTGCAGGAGGGACCCTGACCCACCTCGCCACCTGTGGGGAAAATAAATACACATGTTAAGACCTGTACAGCATTGCATAACAGTACACACACTCACACACACTCACACTGACAGCCACCTTACTACCTCACTTTCCCTGAGTTTACAGACAGTCCCACAGTCAGTTACATATGTTCCCCATCCTGCATGGCACTTGCTAATATACATGCATCACTACAGCCCATTAACATATAATTTCTCTCCATGCCTACACATGTGGTTACAACACCTGACCTGTTACTCCATTGCCTCCCTGACTTGGGTGGAGTAAGTTGTACATATCCTCACTGCTGTCACGCTGTATTACCCTGTGTATGGGCAGTAATGGTGTACAAGGCCCCTATATGGTTGGGGCTGCTACATTCACTACATATGTCACACACCAGAGCCTCATACTACAGTCTTGTTCAGTCCATGCCACATCTGCTGCACAAGTGACCCATCATGTGGACAACAGTACTAACTGGATACACTCACTGATGTGCTGTGGTAATTCCCCATTGCATTTGTAGTGCTGCATATGTGGGTAGCCAGTTACTTATCTTCTGCTGGCAATATGATGTGTTCACCTGGTATGTACTGCACCTCCCAATGCATGCTCCATGCTACAGACCTTGTTATGCTATCAGCTGTCCTGTGTTCACAGACCTGACAGGTTGTCCTGGTGTCCCATGTCTCACTCCATCTACAGCACAATCCCAAGGGGAAGTACCACCATGTGGTCAATCCCACTATCGCCTGTGCATACATGGACACCCACACCCACACACATGTGCACACACATCTGACATGCATCATCCACACTCCACTAGATTGCACTTATGAACACAATCAAGACATACACATACACACATACACACACACACACACACACACACACACACACACACACACACACACACACACACACACACACACACACCACACTCCTACATGTGGATTTGCACATTTGTTCATACAGTCCTCCCATTGCCCTTCTGTCAACATGCATTACATATGGTGCTGAACATCATGCAGTGCAACTATAGTAACATCATGCTAGCGGCAGTATACATGTGTGTGAGGCATGGGCTTTGTTGGTAGGTGATTGCCCTTCCCCATGTTAACACTGCACCCATGTACAAAGTGTTAGTGTGGACCTGTTCCACACCCCGCCTTGTACTGTGCACCATAACTTGCAGGTGTAGAAACCATTGATGCAGCTGTAGTACTGTGTCAGTTATGTCAACTCCAATGCTCACAGCCCTTATGTGATGTAGCAACTCATACCTGGGATGATATGTGAACAGCTATCAGTTGTGGATGCCTGATGTCTGTGTTACAGATCACAACATCAGCAGTGCATGTATGACCAGTTCATGACTATTACACTGACAACCAGCAGACCTTACCATAGCTGTGAGGGGTGCTCTACCCATGTCCCAGACCTCTGCATGGTTGCAAGGTCTACTCATGTGCACATCACTTGGAGTGCACACACTGCTGTCATGAGTGCTGTGGGGTCAGGGTTATGTCTGCAATGTTTACATAACTTGATTATGTGTAGCTGCAGCCATGGTAGTGTTGAGTCACACATGTCCCTACTGTAGGCCGTGTATCTTGCCACACTTCACATCCCTGTGGACACATTGCACATTGATAGGATGTTAGTTATCTTGCATGTGTCTGTTGTAACCTTCCGATACCCCAGTATGGTCTCTACTGTGATGCAGTGCATTTCACAGCAACAAAACGTGAATGTGTACAGCATGCAGTATGGGTAGGTGTGTTAGACGTGTGCATGGGATATCCCATAGCTATTACATGCCCAGTTTATCATCGTGCATGAACACGAACCATACTCACCGGCTATGGGCTGCTGCCTGGTGGTATCCTGGAGGGACCTACATAGGAGTGTGAGAAAACTGATGTTAGTGGCCACAGTTGTGGCATTCATAAAAGATGAGTGCAGCATTAAGTTACATCAACAGTAGAATTACACAATATTACAGCTTATACACAACTGTTTATTACTAGTACACAGCAGCAGACTATGTATATGACATCCCAGTTTTGCATGAAGTACCTGTACAGATGCAGATGCATACACAAGAGTGGGGTACTGATGCGCCATGGGGCCTTACCTGCATGCTCCTCAGCTGGTGTGTCTTTGGCACCCACCTCCAAGATGTGCCCTGCCAGGTGTTGATGCTGCAGGCAGACAGGTGCCACAAGGCTGCTGAGAAGCTCCTCCACACGGGTGAGGGGTGGATGGGCTGGTTGCCACCCCCTGTTGCGAGGTGGTCACCCCTTATGGCAGCTGCACACTGACGTACATGGCGAAGCAAGTCGGTGCAATGATGCCGGATCTGCTCATAGCTGTGGTTATGCAGTCCGACATCATTGACCCTGTGGACTGGCTCGTTCCACAGGGTGGTCCTCTCCTGCTGGTTGTGGGCTGTCCACCCAAACAGCAGTACATAATGTGGTACCAGGTGGTCGATAATGATCTCTGTCTCAGTAGCGCTGTATGCAGGAAGATGACTATGTAACATGTTTCCTGGAAGACATAAAGATGGAAACAGGTCTGAGCCACCCATACAGCAGGGTTACTATAGTTCTTAATACACATATTTGTCTCACCCCACCATATGAGCTACAACAAACCGTTCATAGACTGCAATTGTTATGTCAGCTGCTTACCTTCCATTGGGGCATATGTTGTATTGTATCAAGCTTTGTGCTATGTGTATGTGCTATGCTTTGTGCTATGTGTTTGTAGCCATGCTCCCTGTGGGGACACTTATCTTTGCTGGCCTGTTACAGACTATTTCACCTGCATGCCATTGTCAGTGCCACTATATATATATATATATATATATATATATATATATATATATATATATATATATATATATATTTATATATATATATATATATATATATATATATACATATATATATATATATATATATATATATATATATATATGTGTGTGTGTATAAATATGGGTCTACTTCATTTGATCGAAAGACCATTTGACCTAAACCCATTTGATCAAAAGTTCATTTGATCAAAAAACAGTATTCAAGGCAAATAACGATTTGTCCTCCCCAAGCGTGCACCCTGGAGTTGGTATATATATATATATAGGGGTGTGTGGGGGGTACAGCCTCCCACATTGGGCGGGTGTGGGGGGGAAGCCCCCACCCAGTTTCCTTTAAAAGAAGAAAAAAAAAAGAAAAAGTACAGATTTTAAATGGAAATAGGTGGGGGACTTTGCCCCCCACACCCCCCAATGTGGGGTGCTGCGCTGTCCACTATATATACATATATATATCAACTCCATGGTCGCACGACATTGGGGAGGGGGACAAATCCCAGTTTTATGCCTTGAATACTAGTTTTCGATCAAATGAACTTTCGATCAAATGGGTTTAGGTCAAATGGTCTTTCAATCAAATGAAGTAGACCCATAAATATACATCTATGTACATATATGTGTAGATATATGTTGTACGTTGTTGATATACCTATGTCTATATGACTGTCTGTGTGTCTGTACACATACATGTCACATTCTGTATCACACAGATATGTGGAGTGCATACAGACATCTGATCCGCATTCTGTAACTGTCTTTCATTCACAGCTGCACTGTTCTGCCTTGCTGCAACACAGACAGGTGCCACATGTGAATACAGACTAACATTAGGGTGGTATATATGGTATGAGATTGCTGGTACACCTATTACACACCTATGGCATTTGTGCATGCTACATTACACATTAACATGACTGTCCTGCAAGTGGTGTGCTCTGATACCCATGTGTCTATTATGACGGCAGTACATAAACCACCAGCTATTGTCCACACTAACATAACATAAACAGATATTATGGCTGACATTTTTGTAATGCATTGCTGATTTGCACAGTTGGCGGGTATGTCCCACTGCTTGCAGGGACAGACAGTATTGTCCAGAGCAGTTGTTCAGCAGAACATCCATACAGGGACAACTACAGATGGCACATATCAAACATTCTACATCATATATCCTATTAATCTATACCACAGACTACATTACATTACATACAGTTATGTTTACATACCTTTTATTCTTTGGACGGATGTGACGCTTTCCCGGTTTTGGCTTGTAGGTATTAGTTTCCCACTGTGTGAGTTTCGTTTTATATTTTCTTTTTTTTTTTTTATTTCTCTCTCTATCTCTCTCTCTTTCTCTCTCTCTCTCTCTCAAATGAGTTGGTTTGAATGGATTTCAGCATGGCTCTGCACCAATAAGTGTGCAATAGTTGCTGACTGCGTGCAGTCTGCTGTGTAGTGATCCAGTTAACCATTGTCATGGCAACCCAGTACTATAAATTGCTTACTCATGTGGGTGTTGTCCCTTCACCTTTCCAGTATGGAGGGCATCCTTCCTGCATGTGGGCAGCAGTGTTACAGATGGCAGGTTGCAGTACTTATTGCAGCGGGGCTTGCTGGCACAGGGCAACTGCACAATCGACCCCTCCTGGTTTAAACGAAAGCATATCCATGAAAAGTATACTAGAATATACTTAGAGTACTTAGAGTAATGTATAATATTGTATTTCATTAATATCAAATAGCGCAAGGCTTAACTACAGTTTATGGTTTTTAAAAATTGAGTCTTAATTTTTATTATTGTGAACATGTTTTTATTTGTATGAATATGTGCATGTCACTTTAATTTTAGGTAGCAATTAGAATTGGCGCCAAAATGAAATAGTATTTAAGTAACTGAATGTCAACTTTAAAATGTTCTGATGAAGCCTACGGTTTGAGTAGGTGAAAGCGCTTAACGTGGATTGTGCAATAAATTCTGTGACTTTTATTTGAGCTATCTGACCTGGTTCTTCTGTGACTATAAGGAATTTTTACCACTATTGAGTTTCGCATCTCTGGCGTTTGGGCAGGAGGCACATACGCCGTTTGTTCAGTGAGTTTGTTTCCAGCTGTATTTGTTTATATTAGTATGGAGGAGATGCGTAATTCTGTTGGAGCAGCCTCACCCTTTCAAAGTGATGAACTTATGGAGATCCGAGACGAAGTCAAGACGCTTAGAGGTGACATTGGCAAGCTCATGGAGGTGGTGAACTCCTTGTTACAGCAGGGAGCAGGTACGGAGGTTGCCGCTAAGGGAACAGCTATCAGCAGGCACCATAACGGGTCGGGTAGTGTCAAAAGGTACGAAGCAGTTTCTTTTCCTGGAGACAGTCGTTTGTCTAAATCTGGTGATCATAACATCACGCAAACGGATATGCTAATTACGTCTTCACCGGGTATCCCTAACGGACAACAACCGGTAACTTTGCAGTCACAAGGTATTGACTTACCAGCTGAAGGTTTTGGTGATAAAGTAAACAGTAGATTGGCGCCTACGGATTTCACATTTGACTTTTCATTTGCCAACACGGCTGAGGAAGCAAGGAGAATTGGTACCAGACCGAAAATGGGGAATTATATTAAAACATATGCAAATGCTACTGGAAATTTACGGGAGCAAAAAGGTACTGTTACTGAAAGCACTCAGTTTAGAACAGATAATGGTAATAACAAAAAAAACCCAGAGTGCGTTCTTAAAGATTTTTTAGAAACTGACTGTGTTTTTGAAACCAATAAACAAAAAGGAAGAGCTAATGACAATAACAAAAAACATCTTGGGACATTAAAAGATATAATTTATGAATTTGGTAGAAAATTAAATGTCATTAATTCTATCAAATTGGATAATGCATATCTAGTTCATTGTATTAATTTAGGTATTGTACCTATGGGCCTTCGATTTTTCAAGGTTCCAATAGGCATTGATTTAACTAAAGAAAATATTAATGAATTTAATCTACTCTTTGATAGTTTTGGTATAGAATACATGAAGAAAATTATGAAGTTCAATGATGCTAAATTATGTATTTTATTAAGTGAAGTGGATCAGTTGAATGAAAAAATATTGTCTGATTTGATGTTTATGAATTGGGAAAAGCTATATCATAAACAATTTGAAAACGCTGAATATAAAAATCAGACTGCATTTACTAGGAAAAGTAAAAAACTAAGTAGGGACAAAGAACAATATGAAGTAGGAAAGGCATATATATAGAAACAGTCTTCACTATACACACAAGATAGACAGAATGAAGGAGATGATATGGAAAATTTTCAACAGGTATACAACAGAAAGGGGTACAAGAAATGGACCAGGAACAATACATGGAAGAAGAAAGAATACAGGAACTATCAAGTGTGGTAGATGGAGCAGATAGTATTAGCAGCCCAAATAAGGCAGACACAGGAAGTGTTAACAATGGTGTTATTAATAAGTGTAACAACTTTCAGATTTTTAATTATACTAATTTAACCTTGAATCCAGTTCATTTTAGTCTTCTATCAAAAGGCATGAAATTCATTCCAACTCCAACTTTTAGAGTCGTAGACACTATTTGTGAAATCAAGAAGTATGTCAGGAAGCTAAATTTAGCTATCATGTTTAAGGACAAAAATAGAACTATAGAAAATCATGTTAATCCTTTAAAGAAAAAAAGCACCTTTATACCTGTAATGAATCCTGAAGTCCATCGATATGAAAAATTAGTTACACACGATATATACAAAATGAGAAAGAGGTCAAATAAGATTACGAACAACTTATCTGATGAGGAAATGAGAACATTAACGGACTTAAGGAAGAGTGATAAAGTTAGAATTATGAAGCCCGATAAGGGTGGAGGAATTGTGGTGTATGATCAAATGGAGTACAATAAAAAAATTTCTGAAATATTGCATGACCCTGAGAATTACGAGGTCATATCTTTGAATGAGTTAAATACAGCATATAGAAAGATTGATTATTATGTGGAAGAATTTTTATTAGATAATGTGATAACTGAGGATATATACAGCTTTATTAAAGTAGAACATCCCACACTAGCAATTATGGTTGGAATACCAAAGGTCCATAAGAATCTGCTAGATCCTCCTTTTAGGCCCATTGTGTCGGGCAGTAAATCAAAAACATTTCCAATGGGAGTACTAATAGATGCATTACTGAAACATATATATAACAAGGTGCAACATATGGTCAAGGATTCGTGGGAATTCTTAAAAAACGTTCCCACTACTTTAACATCTGACAGCTTGATTTTTGCGTCCATAGACGTTGTAGACCTATTTACTTGTATACCCAAGGTTGAAGGTCTTGAGGCATTTTATAATAGTATATATAGACATAGTGATTTGACTAAAGATAAAATCCGGCTTGTGTATGATTTGATGTCTATAGTACTAGAACACAATTTTATATATAATGAAGGGGAAATTTACAAACAAACTAGGGGCGTTGCTATGGGGCAGCATGTGCCCCCATTTACGCCAACCTAGTTATGTTGGATTGGGAAATAAACAGTATTTTTCAAAGTGAATATATGAGGTCCATAAAATATTATTCACGTTTTTTGGACGACATATATATTATATGGGAAGGTAGCCAGGACACTTTTGAGGACTTTGTGAAGTATTTAAATCAGAGTAGTAGCTTTTTGAAATTTACATCGCAGAGTAATGATTATGGGGTACCTTACTTGGATACATTGGTGACTAGGAGAGACAGCAAGTTCCATTCTAGAATTTATAGAAAGGAAACTTTTACAAATTCGTATTTGGATTATGAAAGCTGTCATCCAACAAAAAACAAGATTAACATATTTAAAGGCCAATGTATTAGGGCCCTGAGAATGACTACATCCCTGGAAGAAGTTAATCAGGAAATACAGTACATTATGTCTTTATTTAAGGAAAGGGGCTACAGTACTAAAATGATGAAAATGATTGGTATAGAACTTATGCAAAGATGGGACACTAATCTATCCCCGTTATTGGGAACCAATAATCAGGAATCTATGGCCAGTACTACAGATACAAAAGGAAACATGTCTAGAAACAGTTTAGGTAGGGCATGTATAGTGGAATTTAGTCCCTATAGTAATGAAGTTAAATGCATATTAAATAAATATTGGTACACTTTATTAACTAATGATGCAATGATTGAAATTCTGGGTATGAAGCCGAATTTTGTATATAAAATGGCATCTAATTTAAAAAACTTATTAGAAAAAGGTAATAGTGAAGATAAATACAATGGTTGTGACAAAAACATCTACACCAGGAAATGTGGTAATTGTAACCAGTGCAGGTATATGTTACAGGATAGTGAGATAAAACTGTTCAATTACAATAGAACAAAGATTTTCTTTAAGAAAGGTAACTGTAACAGTAAATTCTTGGTGTATATGGCAAAATGCATAGCATGTTCTTCATATTATATAGGTAAAACCGAGCAGAAGTTCAAGAAAAGAATTTATGCTCACATGTATTGTATCAAGAAAATGGATGAAAAAAATGCCTTGGCAAAGCATGTGATGAATAAAGGGATAGAGCACCAATTTAGATTTGGTATTTTAGAGATTGTCAAATCTAATCCCGGGGGGGTAATATAAGGAATTTTTTGTCATTTAAGGAATGTTATTGGCAAATATTAACAGATGCCACGACCCCTCCTGGTTTAAACGAAAGTATATCTATGAAAAGTATACTAGAATATACTTAGAGTACACAGAGTAATGTATAACATTGTATTTTATTAATATCAAATAGCGTAAGGCTTAATTATACTTTATGGTATTTAAAAATTGATTTTTAATTATTATTATTATTGTGAACATGTTTTTATTTGTATGAATTTGTGCATGTCACTTTAATTTTAGGTAGCAATTAGATTTGGCGCCAAAATGAAATAGTATTTAAGTAATTCAATGTCAACTTTAAAATGTTCTGATGAAGCCTACGGTTTGAGTAGGTGAAAGCGCTTAACGTGGATTGTGCAATAAATTCTGTGATTTTTATTTGAGCTATCTGACCTGATTCTTCTGTGACTACAAGGAATTTTTACCACTATTGAGTTTCGCATCTCTGGCGTTTGGGCAGGAGGCACATACGCCGTTTGTTCAGTACTATAAATTGCTTACTCATGTGGGTGTTGTCCCTTCACCTTTCCAGTATGGAGGACATCCTTCCTGCATGTGGGCAGCAGTGTTACAGATGGCAGGTTGCAGTACTTATTGCAGCGGGGCTTGCTGGCACAGGGCAACTGCACAATCTTAAGAAGTTCCAGACCTACAGACAGAGTGAGTAGTGTTGTTATGTGCATTGTATATTGCTGGTTTTGCAGTGTTTGCATGCGCATAGTAGTTTAGGATGGAGTGCAGTTTGTCTGCATAGCTCTCAACAGTGGGCCTATCCACATGATGGCCAGTGGATTGTCTATTTACTTTTGCCTGTGCATCACACAGGTCTTGTCCTAGATACATCCCTGGCAATCTGTCTGTTGCATGCTATCAGTACATGGCTACTTCCAGTTGTGTTCCTGATGTGTTATTCTTGCATAAGGGTATGTTGCAACAAATCCTGTAACACCAGCAATTTGCTGGGTGTGTAACAGCAATATTACAAGTATGGCCCTGTGTTCCTGCCTCTGTCATCCACATATATGGCTGGCTTTGTCCTGCTGTGATATGGTTAGGGGTTGTTTGGTATTGGCCTATCATTATTTACTGCTAGCATTCCTGCTATCATCCCACTCATATCGTGGACTCCCACGACATTTGTTGGTCAGTGATACATGTGACAGATACATAGACATTAGCACAGGTAGTAAATGCCCCCCTAGGACTTGACTACAGGGTGTAACTGGTGGCTGCTGAACTACATCTGTTATTGTTTATTGTTACCTATTTTGATGGAAAATCCTTTGTCTATAGTTGTACAAATTGATGGGCTTGGCCTGGACAGCATAGTATTATATCCGCACTGTCTGCATCTATTGTTTTGTGTTGGCCTTGCATTCCTCACTGATTAAATAAGCCCAGATCAATGTGCTGTAAGTAATGGCATACATTATTGTATAATACACAAATAAAGGTTGTCTGTGTATACATACTTGTGTGTCATCTCATGTCCTTTGAATTGTGAGTGGGTATATATGTAATGTAAGTATTCCCTTTGTGGGAATAGTTGCCACACTACACATGTCACAGGTACCAATTACAGGGCTTGAGGCTGAGGGATATACTTTGCACCCAGTACATCCACACTACTTCTACACATGTATGGCTACTGATACCCTTTGTCTGTGTATATGTGTATGTACCTATATATCCCATAGATCTTATAAATATATATATATATATATATATATATATATATATATATATATATATATATATATATATATATATATATATATATATATATATATATATTTATATATATATATATATATAATTGTCAATGTATAGATGTGTGTGCATATCTGTACCATTGAAGTGTACCCCTCCCACACTGTACATTCCCTACTGTAGACTGACTTTTCTGCATGATAAGTTACAGATATTGCACACAAACAAGGAACACAACTCACTGCCAAAGGCGTTCTCACCAAAACCAGGAAGCAAAATAGATACGAAAGTGAGAACAATCACCACGATACAGTCTCTTCAATGTAGACAAAACATCTCAAACATAAGTAAAATCCAGTAGGCTGTCACTATGTAAAACGAAGACTCTTTATTGCAAAATGAGGAATAAGCTTTCGTGGTACAAGCTACGCTTCATCAGATACAGTTATACAAATTCACTCACATTTAAATACATGCCCTTTTTGGCTCGTTGGTCTAATTGCTAATTTGCACATTCGTTAATTGTAAAACTCAGTTGGCAATGTACTGCAACCCATGTGCTCCAACATAAAAAACAGCGTTAGCTTTTGTTTACATTAATATAAAAATGTCTTAATCTAAAACAACAAATCATGAATACTAAAACACAATCTTTAAAGCCAAACAAAATGCATTGCTCAATAAATGTAATAACTCACTCACACATAAATATTACTCTGTGAAGTGTTGGGATTACACATAAAAAACTGCAAATCCATACTCAATCACAACTTCAGATAATTAAATTAAGGGAATGGAGTCGATCACATTTAAATAGCTACCCTGCAAGAATTCTTTCTGATCGAATCATTAAATTATCCAACAATCAACATTACCTCAAACCATAATAAATCCTTCACTGCTAAGTTCTACTGAGTTCAGAAGCCTGATGTCCGACGCTAACTCACACAGCTAGCCACATACTTTTGCTAGCATTGGTATGGGTCAGCTGGTAACCACACTATAAAAGGTGCTTCAGGGTCCTAACGCTCCAATATTAAAATAAGGTTCTGAAGTTACTCATTATAGTAGAATCAAAGTGCATCGCTTCAGTAAAACCCTCAAAAACTCTGGTGGTATAACCATTGAAATAAAAAAGAACACAATTTAAATTCTTAGGAAAATAAATAGATTATACTCGCGTACATAACTATAGGGTTATGTAATGGAATACTTACATATCCCTACACTGCTCACAATATATATAAATGATCAGAAATCTAAATGCCTTCTAACAGACATGCAGCACATACATAAATCTTAAAACTGCACTGAAAAATCTACAATTTAATCCCTTATGGAATAAACTCCAACAAGACATAAAACAACTGAAACTCATACATTATACATATCATAAATATATATGAAGAATAATACCCAGACTTTAGATTAAGTACTATTCTTTGTGAAAAAAGTTGAAATATTAACTAGTATACATCCACACTACAAATGATGATTGAACCTCACATAACTAACTGGTATGTAAAGAACTATTTCCTTCCAATTAATATGGGCTTTAATGAAACACAATTGTTCAATCCCGGTGGTAAATGTGCTGCAAACTTCAGGATCCAGTGGAGCTCAGCTTTTGCTAGAGTATTATCAGTATCACCCCCTCTTATGTTCATTGTCACTATTTGTAGAACTCTAAATGTAAAAGAGTGCATATGGCATGCCTTCACATGTCTGGCTAACGCATTAGTGTCATCCTGCCTGCGGATATCGTATTCATGGTCATAAATACGATCCCTCAACCTCCTTTTGGTCAAACCTGTGTAGAAGGCTGTACAAAGGGAGCAAGTAGCTAGGTATACCACATTCTTCGTGTTGCAATCGGCATAGTGATTGGGTTTAAAAACATAGTCCATATAAGGATGTTGATATTCTTGTATCTTACTAAGACTAGTACACCTGGGGCAGTGAAGACAGGGATATGTACCCTTACTTACAATATCTGCCAGCAGTAAATTACAAGGCTTGATCACATTAGTGACCTGCTGGTCATTACATAACAATATCTTAAGGTTGTCACTATTCCTGTAGCAAAACCTGGGTGCAACCCCTACCACATCTCTGACTTGTTTATTCACAGTTAGAATATTCCAATATTCCAGTTCTTTTTTATCACATGCCTGATCCTTTCTATATCACTAGTGTATTTAGTGACATAATTAATCTTAAGACCATGTGTATTAAACCCACTACTCCCATTGTACACTAATTTACTCAGCGACCCTGAATCACCCTTATTTGCAGGTTCGGTGTCCCCAATGACCTCCTGCCTTATTCTCTTGACCATACCCATATTATAGCCTCTATGTTTGAATAGAAGCTCCATGTTATCTGCTTCTTTTATCAAGTCACATTTGTTCTTACAGAGTCTAGAGATCCTGACAAATTGACTTTTCACTATGCCCTGAAAAGTGTGTGCCGGATGCATGCTGTCGGACACTAATATTGCATTCTTCCATACTGTTTTCCTATAGAGTGTAGATGTAACCTTACCTCCATCAGTCAGCCTCAGTGTGACATCTAAAAAATTGACCTGTTGATATGAACACTCCATAGTGAATCTTAGAAAATCCGTAGTGGTTTCCAAGTATCCCAAAAAGCCAACAAAACCTTCAACCGTGCCTTCCCATATTATTAGTATGTCATCTACAAACCGTTGATAGTATCTTATGTGTTTAGATGACTCATGTGGAAATAGAAACAATTTCTCCCACCAATAGACCACCAAGTTGGGCGGTATTGGCACAGGGAGTGCCCATGGCTACTCCCCATGCCTGTAAAAAGTACCTATCCCCAAACATAAAGACATTGTTACACTAAAGGGACTTTAAACAAACTGGAGAACCAAAAGTAAGTCGAATGAAGCTGTGAGCAAGACGCTGTAGAACAAGTGCAAACTCCCAATAGGTTTGAAAGTACAATTTAATAAACTTAAGCGCTTTCGGAAGGACCTGTGCCCCTCCTTCTTCAGAAGTAACAAACAAATAAGTGAATTCAAACAGCCTGTTTGAATTCACTTATTTGTTTGTTACTTCTGAAGAAGGAGGGACACAGGTCCTTCCGAAAGCGCTTAAGTTTATTAAATTATACTTTCAAACCGATTGGGAGTTTGCACTTGTTCTACAGCGTCTTGCTCACAGCTTCATTCGACTTACTTGTGGTTCTCCATAAAGACATTGTTACTAAGAACAATGTCTAGTAACTGGCAAACCAATAAGATCCTATCATTGGAAAAAGTGGTTTCTTTGTGTAACAACTCCCTGATGTACTGTATCCCAACCTCGTTAGGGATAGAGGTAAACAATTTCTCCACGTCCATAGTGATCAGGAGATATTGTGTATTCCCCACATCTAGACATATGTCATTCAGACTCTCTAACAGATGGTAGGTATCTTTTAGGATTGTACAACTATTATTGACAACAGGTCGTAAAATGTTGTCCAGGAAGGTGGATATGTGTGAAGTTATCCAACCTTCCCCTGACACTATCGGTCTCATTGGTATGGGCCATATCTCTTTATGAATCTTAGGAAGCCCCTTCAAAATCGGTGTAACTGGGTAAGGTTTCAAAAAGTATTCATACAATTCCATACTAATCTGTCTACATAGCAACAGGTCATAAATATTATCTTTCACTGCTTGTATAATGGCTGACACTTGTTTGACGGATAGACTCTCATAGGTCCTTGCATCCGACAGCAACCCCTCCATACATTTCACATATTCATCTGTATCCATAACCACAACACCCCCCCCTTTATCAGCAGGTTTCACTATTACCCTTTTATCCTTCTTTAGTCTAGCCAAAGCATGATACTCATTTGTATTGAGATTATAAAACCTTCCTTTCTTGTTTTTTACTTCTGAAAACAATACATAGAAGTCCTTTTCACATAAGTCCAAAAAACACTCCACCATCGGGTGCATTGGTGGCATGAAAGCACTTCTGTTCCTGAAAGGTGTTGAAGACATAATGGCATTGTCATTCTCTTTTTCTTTAGGAAAAAACAACTTCAGGCATACTCGCCTACAGAACAATCTCAAGTCAATCAGAGACTCCTCTAGAGAGGACTTAGCTGCTGGAACAAAAGTAAGCCCTCTATTGAGAAGGCTAAGCATATCATCATCAAGGCAAGTACTAGAGAAATTAAAGACCAAAGAGGTCAATACCTGGTCTTTCTGTTTGGTACGTTCCTCTCCTCTGAGTACTTGCATTTTCTTGGCCCCCTGCTGTTGGAACGACCCCTTTGTTGTTGAACAAATTTCCTTTGATAAGGTAAAAAAGGGGGGGGGGGAGCTCCCGAGGTGTTACTGGTCTTGGGTATGGCTCCTGGGTTGCGCTGTCCTTGTAAAGCCTCCTGGTTTGGAGGAGGTGTGCCTATGCTTGGCATATCAATAGGATCCAGGCTACTGACCCTAGTAGATGACACATCAGTCTGTATATTCGAACGGGTATTAGTTGCCATCAGTGCCGAACCACTGGGGGCTCCAGTATCGTTCTTCATACCATTAATGTTGGTTGCATGTTGTGAAGATGTAGAGCGATCCTCTTGAGCCCTTGGCCAAACAAACACATGGCCATTCTGGAAATCTAGAAAATCTCTCCTTAATTTGCGTTGTTTAGTTTTGCTCAGTCTATCACTGAAAGATTTCACTTTTGTAAGGACCGAGCAAAGCTTGTCTTTACAGTATTCAGAGGTAAAGCATTCTGTTAACCTCTTATATGCCATGTCAGTTTTATTGCGAAGGTCAGTCTCTAATGGCAAAAAATACTTAAGCAGTAGTTTCACATAGTTAAAGCCTAAGTTGATATTCAGGTCTTGCCATTGTTTAAGCAAAGATGGATGAGAGTCCCCATACGTAGGCATGCAGAAAACCCGCATGCCTCTGGGGACTACTTTGTGAAACAAACAGGCCTCTAGATGTAGCCTCTGCCATAAATACCTGTGCATTTGGTATAGATTGTCCTCCAGCATTTTCAGCTGTTCATGGAACTCAATAAGATTCTCACCAGTTTCTACAGGTTGTCCTATACCCACAGCTTCATTAAGGTCCAGCGACAATAAAGGGTTCGACTCTTGTAAAAATATACCCGTCCAAAGACGGGTCATATCCCTCAACTCTGGAACTGAAGCAGCAACAATATTCAAACTTTCCATCGTGTGCGTTGAGTTGTGATCAAGGAAAATGAGAACACACACAAACAAGGAACACAACTCACTGCCAAAGGCGTTCTCACCAAAACCAGTTACAGATATTGCCCTGACATGTACAGATAACTTGGATTACTGTTGGAGCATTGTAGCTGTGTTGTTGAGGGTCCTGACATCATGTACTGCATGTGCTGGATAGTGGATTGCACCGCATATCTGTTAGGGCTGTGGGGGCGGTTACATAGTAGTAATTACCAGGTGTCCCTCATTCATGCCCCCATCCCCATTAACTGTGCTTATGGTCTGTTATGTTGTACTCAGTGGATCAGGAGTTTGTTCACATGTGGAAATGCTATACACGTGTCTATCTGTTCTATCTGTATACACACATATATATCTATATATATATATATCTATATATATATATATCTATATACATATACACACATATATATGTATATATATATATATTTATACTAATTATATATGTGAAAACCCCATATGTAGAGAGTTAGATATTGACACTGATATAGATCTAGATATGTATATGTATATATCTATGTGTATGCATATATATATATATATATATATATATATATATATATATATATATACACACACACTGAACATATTTATCTATCTATGTAAGAGTGCTGTTATATGATTATTTGTGAGTCATACATATGCATATATATATATATATATATATATATATATATATATATATATATATATATATATATATATATATATATATATATATATATATATATATATATATATATATATACCTATAGCTGTCTATCTGTCTATATTTACAGATATTTATCTGTCCATATGTCCATGCATGTTCAGCTTATATGTTTGGCCTGTACCCCATTCTCTTGGCAATTGACATGGATGGTCTTAGGATTGAAGTCAGTCACTCGTGCCAACACGTTTGTGTGTCAGACATTTAATCTCCTTCAAAACACTGCTTATGTATGCTTACTACTGCTTATTTGTGCTTACACCTGCTTACTAGTGCCTTATTCATTATGACACTGACACTTCACATGTGCATTTAATGCAGTACTCCTGTTCAAGTATAAATGTTATTTAGTAGGTTATACAGCAAAACAATGTTGATATACAGATTCCACATGGAAAATAGAATGTGCTGCAGTGGTTCTTGAACCGGAAATGCATGCATGCTAGGTGGATGCTCTGCCCACTACACTATTGTTGTTTTGCTTCATTCCCATATTTCTATCTTAATGTCATACCCATGCTCCCTTTCCCTGGCCCCCAAGCTCCACGTACACAGCATTTATCCATTCTCCAGTTGCTAGTCCTGCCATACCACACCTCCACATATTTCCCTCTCTGCACGTCTCCGTACTCCTCCATTATACTGTCTCGACGCAACCTTCTGCAGGCTCTTTACCCATTTAGTCCACGTACGTTTGAGCTTTCCCTTGATCCTCCTCCAATACTGGTGGAAACATCTATGTGACCCACAAAGTTTGGTTAATTCCATCAGGGATGGACCTGTTGTTGTGTCATGAGTAGACTTTGCTGATCTACACTGTTTCTCCCACTGGTAGCATCCTGCCAGGGGTTTGAGAAGCAAAAGTTTGCTCACACACTGGACCGGCCGCATCTCCCGGTTACGCGGATGAAGCACGCCCCCATGACGTGCCCCATTTTTCATTCCTCTTTTCAGTATTATGCATGACTACTGTTCTCACAGTATGTGTGGACAGGTACTGTTAATCGATACTCATAGACTGCTTGGAATGCTGTGATTGAGCAATGTGAACATATTTGCTGGTATTAATCTACATACTTACATACATTTCCTATACTGTTGACTGACTGTGCTGATGATATGCTTGTGATAGCAGCTGATTGTATATCTGCCATGCCTTCATGGACTATAGTGTGCAAGATGGGGGTGGGGGGTGAAACCTGGGAGTGCTGATTATTTTGCTACTGGGCACAATGAGAGCTGTTGGCTACAGAGTGCATAAGGCACTGTGGAGGAAGTGTAGGCAGGTATGCGGTGGTGTGTGTGATGCTCAGACTTGTTGACCTTCGATTACGGTGTCTTACACTGGGTTGGCCTCCATATTGCTTAACCAGTGTGGGCATCGCTTACCACTGCCCAAACAGGCTTCACCCCATTTGCTCCCACATAACCCTAAGCTACATCATGTATATAGTTCACATTTGATGTCTGGGACAATCCGACTGGATGCTTCCCCATTGTTAGCTGTGGCCTGGGGAGTGGTGCTCCACAGTACACCCCAGCTACACATTACATGTACTACTGAGGTGTACACATTCATAGAGAGTAACAGACTTACCATAGCCACGTACCACATCCTTCATGCTTAGGTCATATTAACATGTCGGTATTATACATGCTTAAGTCAGGTGTACATGTCAGGTATGACTATTGACAAAGGTCAGTTTAAGGTGAAGTGGGATTCCAGTTTAGCAGTTCTGGATAGGTTACACTCAAGCATTCAGGTTAGGTTTAGTTATGCCATACCTGTGTGGTAGAGTAGAAGTGAATAGTGAAGGAGTAGGTAGGTAGGTAGAGGGGGGACATTTTAACTGTATAGTAGGCCGTTGGACTGATTGGTGGGGGAGCAGTAGTGCAGGTCAGCAGGGTGTATGTGAGGCAGGACAGGAGGTGTTGGTGTCACTAGTTGGTGAAGGGGTATAGAGTGTTAGTTGGGGGGTGGACTTTGCCAGGTGGTGAACAGGTGGTGATCCAAGTGTGCTTGAGGTTTCCCTTCATGTGTTATTTACATGTGTCGTTTGGGACAGCTGATGTAACACACGTGGGTTGGGGGTTCCAGATTCTGCGAATGTAGTTGTGAAGAGGGTGTCACCTGCTTGTGACTGTGAATATTACTAGTACTGACACAGGGGTCGATAGGTGAGTGGTGTTAATGGGCCACACAGAGGGGCTGATAGTAGGGGACATGTCCAGGGATGTGCAGGAAGGCTGACGGGAAGGTCCACAGCTGGCCATTTCTTCTACAGTGACAGTTGTGCATATACCCTGCATTTGGGGGTAGGTTTGGTCACTCACACCCCTGGGTAGGGGTGAGGACAGCAATAATACCTTGTGATGCCAATTAGTTTGGCTTACATGCCTACAGTGGGGTGTTGCGACCCTGTGTTCTTTGCTGTCATTTAGTGGGTTTGCAACAACACATCAAACTAGACTTTGCTGCAGTGGGACTTGTACTGGGTGCGGCTGCTCGTTAGGCGGCGGCTCTCCCCAATGCACAATATTTCTTACATCCCTGGGGCGGTCCACATAGATCCACTCCAGCCAACACCTGCATGCCCAGGCCCATAATTTCATGTCCATAGTTCCCCTCGCACCTCCTCTACAGCAGTCTTCCTTACTCCGGGTGCAGGTTGAGTCGAAACACACCACTACACACTGCCCACTCTCCACTTCTTGGGACCAATCATGTACATTGTCTCGCCCCATGGATCATCAGGCTTCCCCAACCTTGTAGCCTGAGAACATGCATGCCCTGCCATAGGACATCTGTGTAATGCCTGGAAACCCAAATATCCATAATATTTTTGGGTTGTCCCACAAGGGACATTCTTGTCTTTGTTTCAAGATTAGACTTAGCAGGTCTCTTCCACTGGTAGTATCCTACCTGTAGTCTGGGAAGCAGTGGTTTGTTTACTTTTATTGTGTGTTTGTATGTTTCACTTGTCTAGCTGGGAGGGTTGATGCTACAGGTTACACATTTGTTGATTGGGCCCCTCACCCCCATTGGCATGGCCTGTGAACATATGTAATTCTTAACTGCTGTATCATATCTTAGATATATATATATATATATATATATATATATATATATATATATATATATATTTATATAGTGCTGTATATATATCTAATGACATGTGGATGTATGGGTATCTGCATATGTGTATATCTATATGTGGGTATTTATATATATGTCTGTCTATGTATGTATACATTTGTACTACAGAGATGGAGAGGTACATCTCCATGTAGTTATGGGTATATATACACACACATACCTCTACATATTTAGCTACATATCCTGTAATGTTGCCTGTTATTGCCGGGTACTGTGTTTCCTGTGCATACCAGCCATCCTTGTGTGCCACATATGTTTTGCGATACCTACAACTAAATCCATTAGTGTACACAGAGTCACACATGAAAATCTATTGTTAGTACCAGGTAATCATTCTTCCCATGTGGGACAGCCCGAACATTGGATATACAACTTTCGACTACACCCAAAGTTACATAGGTACCCATGGCTATGTGCATGGAATACGGCGTGTGCAAGACCTAGGTTACTTGGGTCGAGACAAGATAAGGGATAGGTCCTGAGTAGGGTGTGTGGGGAGGGGGGCTATGTGTGGTGGTGTTGTAGCTATGGGCCAGTAACCAGGGTTGATATGGTGGCTGTGTGTGCAGCAGGTGGGGGGAAACGGAACTGTGGGTAATGAATGTATATGTGGGGATGGCCTTGGTTTGATGGGCTTGTACTGCTCGGGCTGCCTAGTGGGTGGGGGAGTGGGGGATGTGATGTCAACATGTGGAACATGACTGAGGGCTAATTTAAATCCCTATTTCAATGACACACATACATTACATTGAGCTTGGTAGTGTATTGCAGGGCAGACATGTTTGTCTGGGTGGGGTGTATGCCAATTGGTATGTGACGTATATTGTTTGGGACCTGTCAAGGCCTTTCATGGTGCATGTGGACATGTATGTGTCTGTTAATCTACCATTGCAATCTACAGATGTCTGGCCATATATACCTCTGTGTGTGCATATATTTGCTTACATATTTCTATGTCCGTATATACATATTGGGACATTTCTCTGCATACATATGTGTAACTTGCTGAGTATATGTAGACGTATGGATGTTGACATATATATGTGTAGTTGGCATTTGCATGTATATGTGTTCATATATTTGTATATGTATGTATATATATGTGGATAGTTTATACATCTATATATATATATATATATATATATATATATATATATATATATATATATATGTGTGTGTGTGTGTGTGTGTGTGTGTGTGTGTGTGTGTGTGTGTGTGACTACATCTATGGATATGTTGTATCCATTTAGATAGTAATATATTTGCACACACACATTCATCTAGATGTAGGTCTACATTCTTTGTGCTGTTGCATGACTGGACTTGATGATATGTTTCTGACAATGTGAACATTATTTGTATCTGTCATAGCTTAGTGGTAATTCCCTTTGTCTATGGTGTGCAGGGTCCTTGGTTCAAGAGCTGTTTATTTTGTTACTGGGCAGAACATGGGCCGTTGGGTACTGAGTAATTATGCCACATTAAAGCAGTTGTATGTGGGTGTGCGTAGGTTTGCGCAGAGCTAAGCACTGCTAACCTCCTGTTACAGTTTCTAACACTCAATTAGCTTCTACTTTGCTTAATCTGTGTAGGTAATGCTTACCCCCGTGCAAACGCACTTACACATGCTTACTAGGCTTATATATGCTTGCTACTGCTTATTTGTGCTTACACCTACTTACTAGTGCCTTATTAATACGGTCATCCAGTTCACATTTAATGCTATTTTGTAGGTTATACAGGAAATATATGAGAAAAAAATGTTCATATACAGATTTCACATGGAGAATGGCATGTGCTGCAGTGGAACTCGAACCGGGAATGTCTTCGCGTTAGGCAGATGCCCTGCCCACTACACTATTCCTGTGCTGCTTCATTTGCATATAACTTCCTTGTTGTCCTCTTCGGCCTTTTCAGCTGCTTTGACTGCAGCTAAGCGATGGGCACACCTGCGCACCTACGGTTAGCTGTACTTGGATTTACTATAAATATGACGGGTTTTCTTCAGTTTACTTATATGTACTGTTACTGTTGTATACATGGGGGACAGTTGGTGGGGATATGAGGACACCTATGAGCGGCCTCGCTCATTTATTTCCACTTTCTGCTGTTCTACTTTGCAGGGGTGTGTTTATTCTGAGTGCTCTGCTCTCAGACACGCCCCCCTGCACTCGTACATGCTCCATGTATGCCTAGGGGGTCAGGCAGTGTGCCTTCATTAATATGCATGGCACGCTGCCATCCTGCTCCTAAGTGGCCACTTCCGTGCAGGACTACACTAGCCCTACATGGAAGATTAGTAAATCCAGGGGATATAAAAAGGTATTAAAATATAATAAATATAAAACACATATTTATTAATAGCTGGTGTTTAATAATGTGATTTGTTAAATAAATTTTATTATACTTTTTCCTTAATCTAGGCTTAATGTTAATCAAACAGGACTTGTATACCTGGTGGTAGATTGGGCTACTGGGTAACTGGAAATAATAAAGAAGAAAGGGAACAAAAGAAAAAAAAAAGATTCTTCCCTTCAGAGAATGAACATGACATTGACAAGAGAAAAGTAGCATCCTGTCAGATACCAAAATAGAGTGTGGATTGTCTCAAATTGGATTGGATCAAAGGAACAAGGCCATATGGAAGGTGCAATTACTGTGGGTACATGATGAATGCAACAGAGATGTGGATGGGGGTACCCCCACAGAACGTTATATTAGCAGGTGGTAATTGCAACACTCCTGGTGTGGTTTATCTGAGTTTTTGCATGGGATACAAAGGGTACTACATGGATAACATGGAGAGGGCAATTAGGAAGATAATATATGAGCACTTACAGGCTATTAGTACTCAGAATTACAATTATGTCCTTTTTAAACACAACACTCACTTGCCCAGTGTTTTCTGGCTTCAAATTTGGTATTTTAGAAGTGGTTGCCAAAAAAGTTGGGGGGGGGGGGTAACTGGTCAAACCAGATTTAGAAGGCTGAGTTGAAGTGGCAACTCTGTTTAAATGCTTGCTAGCCCCCTGGCATGAGTGAAAATGCCTATTTTAATTGAAAAGGCTTTGATACTTTAGTTATATATTTTTTAAAAAATGTTTATGACATGAAGTTGTTTTTAACATGTCTTGTCTTTTTAAGAATCTTCTGTTTCATTAATTGGGTTGATTATTTAAAAGGGTGTGGAGATAAGCACTTTTGGTTTTGATAAAGGCTGCATTGAGACAGATGAAAGCACTTGCCTACTGCCTGTGTATAGTTATTGTCTGTCATTAAACATTTAATCATTACTGGAACATTTGGTCTATTTTGTGGACTGCTGTGGGAAATAGGCCTCAGGTGTGGTGTTTTGCTTACTCCCCACAACGCTTTGTTAAGGTGAAGTCTGTACTAAAAGCAGACACTGCTGACCAGTAAATAGCATCATGGCATGAAATAGCTTCATTTCAGCTCACATTTCTGCCTGTTTCCTGCTAAAGTACACATACCCCAGGATTCAGTAAAATCCGTGTAGGCTCCATGCAGAGCCTACATGGAATGTATCCATGTACACGGCCACGATTCCTCCTTGGCAGTGAGCCTTACATATTAATTATGGCACACTGCCAAGGTAGATCCCAGCAACATGGATATTGAATCCATGTAAGACTGACTTTACAGGCTGTCCCTTAAATCTGAAATGTCTAGAAAAATTCTGAACAGTCGTTAAGCATGGCACAACATCTTTCGGCCCATTAACCTGGAATGAAAGGTGTACCAGATATTTTATTTCATTAAATTGCAATTTTATTATTATTTTATTTTACATTTATGTGCTTGTTTGTGCAGTTCAGCAAGTTGCTTAGCTTTGCTTAGTTTTGTACAAATATACATCAGGCATCAAGCATCCACTAGACATCTAAAAATAGAAACCAGATGCATTCAATGTTAATAATTTTTAAATTTTACTTTTTTTTTGTATGTGCTTGTTTGTGTGATGCAGCATGTTACTTAGCTAGGCATAGAGCAGCGTACTTAACCAGTAGACATGTGCTAGACATCTAAAAATAGAAACCAGATGCATTCAATATTAACATTTTTTTTACATGTGCTTATTTGCACAATGTGGTACATTGCTTAGCTAGGCATAGAGAGGCATATGTAAGCAGTACACATCTGCTAGACAGCTAAAAATAGAAATCAGATGCATTCAGTTGTAAGTCTGCCATGCTCAGCAATTTACAAACCCATGCAGAGAAGTTGCGCTATGCTTACAGGCACCTTCCCAGTATATTTGCAGATATTCCAGTAACCTACACTATCCCAATGGCTAGATAGGTTGAGTCATGATCTCCAGTGTAGTAGGTCCCAGATTCAAGTGCTGGGTAGTAATGCTTTTTACATATAGTGCTATGAAACTGTATCAGGTTGCTGAAACATCAATTGATTTTAAATTAAGTAATTGTTACATTTAGAAATGCTTAGAACAGCTGCACATTGCTAACCTTCACTGAAACATGAATTTGCGAGTTTGTGCATTGCTAAGCGGCACAGAGCTTTTTTGAAAGTTACAGTATGACATGCAAGGGTTGGTATGCAGCCTATATAAAGGTCAATATGTGGGAATTTCTCATCATTCCTTGGAGCCTGACCTTGATTGTAGGTACAACTGCTGCAGTTGGCAAGGGAACATGCTTTCAGTTGCAAAGGTGGGGTGTGCAGGAGTCCAAAGTTTTTATTGGAATCCTGGTAAATAGATATGGACCTCAGCTGCTACAGGGTGAGTACGAGGGCTCAAAGTGCAAGTCTAAGGCCTGGGATCATTTGACCAGGGACCTAACCAGTGCTACTGGTATCCCTGCACTGGTGAACAGTGTCATCACCACTATGATGACCTGAAATGTAGGAAAAGGGAAACCTTGGACACCTGGATCCAAGATGCTAGAGATGGGCACACCCCACAGATATGTAAGTATGTTTTCCAGTAATTTATAAATATACAAGTTGAATGTGCGCAAAGCTGGTATGCTTAATGGTTTGCTTCTCTTATCATACCTGCATAAGAGAGGGCTTGCAACATGCAGTCCCATGCTGGGCATCTGGCCAAGATGAGACAAGTGTGTGGTAAGTAAGAAAATCATCAAAGTAATAACAATGCATAACTTAATAGTACAGTAAAGTAAATACGGATGTTGCAGTGCTAACAGTCAGGTATGAAATACCTGGGACATCCTACATCTTTATTAATGTGGCAGTACATATCTGAAATGGTAATGCAAGTAAACATGCAGTACTGTGTAGCATAGCTTCCAGCCATCAGATAATATTGTGGTCTACCCAGATTAAGAGTCACTGTTCTGGTCTGCTCATTGTCTGAAATATGTTGTACGTTGTACTCAATAAATGAACAAGGTATATAGCTAAGTTAACAGAAGTCCTAGACACCTAGCCATGGTCTAAATGCCTGAGTTGAAGCAACATTAATCAATACATTTTAAAAGGTTATGGTCCTTTGATAAGTAATGTTTTGAAATAAAGTGTCCATTATTCTTGTATTCACTGCATGTGTGTTCTAATCCGATACCAATCAACTGTTACATGTGAATGTATAAATAATGCACCGACAAATGTCAGAAATAAATGTAGTGCAATACCCAGATTAAGTGCCAAGCCTGAGTTCTGATAATTTTTTCTGAAATGTGCTGTAGATAGCACTCAGTAAATGAACTGGGTATATGTGTAAGTTAATAGAAGTCCTAGACAGATAATACATGTGTGTAAATGCCAGATTTGAAGTGACATTAAGCAATGAAGTACAAAAGGAGATTGTGCTTTGATAAGTAATGTTTTCAAATAAAGTGCTCATTATTTTTGTGGCCACTGCTTGTGGGTTCCAGTCGATACCACACACAGCTATACATGTGGGGAAATGTATGATTTCACACAACATGTCTCGATAAAATTTTTAAAGGAGATGGTGCTTTGGTAATTCATTATATTCAAATAAAGAGCATATTATTTCTGTAGTCACTGCTTGTGGGTTATAATCCCATGGCAGCCAACTGAGAAATGACTAGCTGTCTAGTATAATTAGTGTACATGAACATACCTCTCAACTGTCACAATTTTTGCAGAATGTAATGACTACTGCCCCATATGTCTGGTCCTTGATTTGCAGAAATATGACATTACTCGGAATGCAATTTAATGGAAAATCTGTTATCAGAACACCTTGCTACTAATGTATGAGCACACTATGTAAAAATGTTCCCTGTAGTTGTGCCATTGTACCACCATTTGATATGGCTTGGCCTATAATGTCCCATGCCAACAGGTTGAGAGCTATGTACGTGCAACATCATCTCTGCAATACTAGCATTCACTGTTCTCATAACTGAAATCTTGCATATGTAAAAGTATGTAGTAGTCTGTGTAGTTATATTATCTGTGAAGTTACTAATATTCTTTTTTTTTGTCTCACCCTACCATTTCTTTAATTTATTAATTATATTTATTATTATGATTTGATATTAATATATTATTTGTAATTACCTCTTATGTTGGCCTTATGTATAATGTAGTATTGCTTTGCTGTTAAAATACTTTCATTTATGTTATTTATTGCTGTGTTCCTCATTATAATCATTTCTACTGTTTTCCATTGCTCATTATAATTTTCTATTATGTTATTAATTACATTTGTTTGGTTATATTTATTTTTACCACGTTTATATTTAACTTACTACAGCGTGACAAGGTAGGCCAGTTCCAGGTGATCCACCTACCTTGGATCCCCTGGCCATGGCACAGGTGCCCAGCATATCTGGGCCACAGCTTGTTGGCACCCTCTCTGCTGTCCCTGCACTACCTGCTCCTTTGGGTAGTTATGCACCACAGGCTGGGGGTGGTCCCCCTCTGGGATTGGAAATAGAGGGGGTGCTTATGTCACCTGTGATGAACTGCCAGACATGATGTGTGGGCTGCTGTGTCAAACTGTTGGTGCACATCTACACTGGATGGAGAGCATGCTGTCCATCCAGGTGGCGCAGCCTCGTTCCAGGCACCAGTGTCAACCACTGCCTCCACAAGAGCAGTGTAGGGGCAGTGCTGACAGTCCCTTGGATGAGGATTTGAGTCACACTGCTACTGTGTCTGACATCCATGGGACTTGGATTCTTGAACACCCTCCCCAACCAAGATGTTCACCTCCTTTTTGTGTTACACATCAACCCTGTCTGCTGTCTTGTCTGTTTTGTTTGTCTGCAAAAGCTTCCTCAACTTCTCAACTTATCTCCCCCACACATACCTATGTCCCTTCCCCAACATTCCACTCTCACCTTAAAAAAATGGGCACCTGTCCCCCCAAAAATATTGTCCAATACATAGCTCTTCATTAAGCACACATGTCCATTGGACACATTAATTTGGTCCAAATGGCTTGGCAATGCACTTATGTTGCCATCAGCCCTCTCTCTGGGGGTGATAGTCCAAATTCAGCTAAAAAAAAAAATCTGTTAATCTGCACAGTTGTTGCTGTACAAGAAATGGATAGCTATGGTTCTGTCCTACTCCCTCCCTGCACATACCTACATGCCTTTCACTGTTTTCCCCCTGCTTGCACACCATTTCACCATTGTTTTATCTCCCCATTTTTCATTTCTTTAAAGATTTTTTGTGCAATGCTGATTATATATACAAAATCACATTCAAAAAGTACACCTGTACCCTATTTCGAACCCAGAATCAGTGCTCCTGCAGAGCAGTGCATCAACCCACCAACCCACACAGCTGTTAAAACAAAACATAGTAACTGTCAAGTTCCCGTTAGGTTTAAGTGATGATGCACATCTCACTGCATCATGCATTTCTGCTATGAGGTTAATAGAAAAATATTAGTGTTACTAGATTTCATAGGTTCATAGGTTCATAGGTTCATACTAGGCTATCTGCCCAAGGGCATTTATTTAGTTTGAATAAAAACTATGCCTATCATTTTTCTGTGCCTCTGTCAAGCACTGACACTGAAGTAATCCCTCCATCCATTGGTCAAGATTCCTCTTGAACAAGGCCAGTGAGGTGCTCTGCCTCACATGTACCGGGATTTTGTTCCACAGCATAGGGAGTCTCTGGGTGATGAATCTGTCCCTCCAGCACGTTCTATTTATAACTGTGTCAAGGTTTAAGTCTCCTGCCCTTGTGGTTCTGAGGGATCTAGATTTTTGAGGTGAAGCATATTCATCAAATCTGGGTTTGACATGGCCTTATATGTCAGGCACAGGTCACCGAGACTGAATAAAGCTGGAGTTCTTTCAGTCGGGCAGCATAAGACATATTTTGAGACCCTTTATCCTTTGGTGAGGAACTTTTGGGGCCTTTCAAGCTGCATCAGGTGTCTGGTCAGATACATTCGAACGGGCATTGTACTCAATCATAGGTCTAATGAGTGATGAGTACAGGGGACGATGATCTAGATGTGAATCCCTTCATGATCAGGTTATAGAAGGTTTTCCTAACTACTTTAGCAACATGAGTGTCAAAAGACTACTGTCAACTTGGGTCCCCAGATCCCTGATGACTTTTTCTGTGCTCAGTGGATTGTCACCTATATGGTAGCTAGTAACCTTGTTTTTCCCAAAGGGTATGACTATGCATTTTTGGCGCTTAACTTCAGGCCATGGCTCTGGCACCAGTTATCTGTTTCTGTGAGGCCCTTCTGGAGGATATCTGTGTCAGATGTGTTTTCGACTGGCCATGCCCAGTTTGCAGTCATCTGCAAACTTTGTCAGCCATAACCTCCTGTGTTTGCTTGTAAAAGTAGATGGGACCCAGGACTCTGTGGGACACCACTTGTGACAGGCTTTGAGTCTGACATGGCTCCAGCAACTCTGACCCTGTGGGTTAGCCAGTTTGCAACCCATCTTGTGATGTATGGGTTTACATTCAAGCTGATGAGTTTTTCGATGATACCTGAGTGGGGTATTGTGTCAAGGCCTTTGCCAGGTCGAGGTAGGCTGTATGGACTGCCTTTCCTCATCAATGGCCTTGGTGACTGTCTCAAAAGTCAACCAAGTTTAAGAGGCAGGATCTGCCTTTGACAAAGCCAAACTGGGTTGGATCCAAAGTCTGCAAGTTCCCTATGTCTTTATTTATGAGTTCCATTATGATCCTCTCCATGGCTTTGCAGATAAGGCTTGTCAAGCTAATGGGGCGTAATTTCCAGGGTCTGTGGAGGCACCGCCTTATGAAGTGGGACCACATCCTGAGGTGAGGCTAAGATTAAACAGCTGTCCTAACTGTGGGTTTAAGGACACCATCCGTCCCATGGATGCTGTGTTTTTGCCTTAGTGAGGGCGAGATGTTTGGGGGCTACAATCCTCTGGAATAGATATCTCTCCTTTGGGGAGGGGGAGAAGTTTGCACTGAACCTGTCAGCCAGTATGTTAGCAATGTGTGTAGGTTCAGTAATTTTCACATCATTTTGAACTAATTCTGAGCATATCTGGGAGTTTCCTCCTAGGTTTCTAACATAGCTAAAGAAGGCCTTATGATTGTCTCTAGAGTCCTTGGCGATTTTTCTCTCAAAATTTGCCTTGGATGATTTTATGAGAGCTCATAGTTTTTACTTATAATGATCAAAGGTGTCTTACCTTTCAAGGATTTTGCTCTATCTTGTAGTAGCTTCCTCCTTTGTTGTAGAGCTTGTTTATGGCTGGGGTCCACCAGACTGGACGCTTTTGGTACAGAGAGTCTTAGTTTTGTTTGGGATTGCCTGATCCATGCAGTCCTGTAGGTGCTGGTAGAAGGCATTTGTAAGTGATTCAGCGGTTTGAGTAATGCTTACCACTGGCTCAGGGGCCTTAAAGGAGACCACACTAGTTTTAGAAGTGTGAAATCGGCTTTTGAGAAGTTTTTCACTGTGGTCTTTTTGTTTCAGGTGGGCGGGATGAGGACCTCCAGCCAGATTAGTTTATGATCTGATCTCACCAGTGAGGGGTATACTTCGGTGTTGAACATTTTGATCCCATGTTCGTGATGATGAGATCAAGTATGTTTTCACCTCTTGTGGGGATGGTGACTAGTTGTTCCATGGCATTTGAGTTTATGAACCCAGGAATCTTTGGGTTAGAGTGTTCGGGCTTGAGTAGTGTTCCCAGTCTATATTAGGGTAGTTGAAGTCACCTAGTATGATGGTGTTTGGAGATACATTTATCCCTCCAATGTTTTCAGGAAGGCCATGTGAGGTTCCTGAGTTTGAGAGGGTGGCCTGTAACATGCTACAAATTGCAGAGCAGTCTTGCTGGTTAATTGCACCTGGATGGTCTCCGATGCATCGCTGAGGTGTGGGTGTCCTTTATGAATATGGACACCCTCCTTTCTTGGTGTTGTCCGGATTTTGGGGCCGGAACGTATGATATGAGGTGAAACCTGTTAGTGCTGGGGTGCTCTCAGGAGCCTTGAACCAGGTTTCTGTCACAGCACAGACATCGATGTTCTCCATATTGAGAAGGGCCTGAGATTGAGACTTCTGGCATTGAGCAGCATTACCCTTAGTTTTTTCCTTTGGTGTTCTAGGGTGGTAGGTTTAGAATTTGAGCCTTGCCTAAAAAGGCACTATGGGGTGGCAAGAGCCTTTGCCAATATCCGAAGCCCAGGGTGACAGGTGTGTCCAGCATGTCATCCCAGGCAGACAGACATTGATCCCCTTTGAATGACACCAGAATTTAAGCCAATTATTAAAGCTGATCATCTTATCACTGTATTGTGGCATCATTCTAGGTGAAGGTAGGATACTGCTCAAGGTCAGGGTCATACCTGCCTGGGCTACATAATCAGAGAGCTCCTCGCCCCTTTCATGTAGTCCAAGGAGGCAGGTCGTTGACACCAGCGTGGACAATGACTGAGTCGACCTGCTGTTGAGAGACCTGAGTGCAGCAGCTTACTGTGACCTTCTCCTTACTCAGTCTGCAGTGTGTCTGACTATGGAATCACCAATGACAACTGTGTCTGGCATTTTGTTTGGCCTTAAGGGCTGTGACTGTTTGACACTCTGCCTGTGTGGTCTATGTGTTGCATTTGTTGGGTACCAGAGCAGTATGTCTTTGTGTGAGTATGTGTATGATTTGAAGTTGTGATGGTACCATGTGTGACTGGGTATGTATTGTGTGGTTGCCTTCTCCTCCTGTCTGGTCTTGCCAGTCCTATGTTGAGAGAGCTCAGCCTCCAGTTTGGCCGTATAGTTGCATCTCGCATGTATTTGTGTTTTGTGGGAGAAGGAGAGGATTGTGTACATGAGGCAATTGTAACATTGCCTCAATATTCCCAGGTTCACCAGTTGAGCTGGAGGACACTAGCAACTGATCCCTCGACATACTAGAAGTAGTAGATAAAGAACTTTCAAAGGACTCGGGAAGTGGGTTTTGGGCGGTACTATCTATAATAAGAGTGCTTTATCAAGGTGCAAGTACTGTAGGAGTAAGTGCTAGGCTTTACAGATAGAGAATAGTCTACTTGGGAATCAAGTAGAGATGAACTTTTCAGTTATAGGATATGCTGGTTAGATCAGCAGTACAGTTTAGCTTTATAGCAGGGGGCTGAAGGGAGCTAGGAATTGGCCCAAACGACAATGGACTACTAGTTTCTGGCTGAAACTTCACCAAATCTGACAAAAGGCTCAGTGCTTCCCACTCCCACTGGTAAGCAAAGAAACTTCCCTCCTTCCTAATAAGGCAATGGATCAGTAACAGGAACTAAAAACAAAGCCCAGGGAACAGCAACTCTGAAACTGGACTACTCTAGTTCAGTAAAGTGGGAAAACAAGAGATTTTTGTTTTATTACAGAGATAAGGAAAAAAAACAGACAGTAAATGCTATAAATGCTGTAAATCCTTTAGTGTGTAGCCTACAGAAACAATTTGCAACAATTAGTAACTTAAAGTGCGATAAACAGTGTAAAATGCAGAAATCACTTAAAGTAGCAGTAAAACAGGAGCTTAATAACAGTGGGAAAGCCACAAAAATACTTATATGTGGTAGAAAGTCACTCTTTTAGCTCTCTGTTGCTTGGATCACTCTGCAGGCCACCACGAGGATCTGTGCAGAGTTGGTACAAGCTGGAAAACACGGTTTAGCGTGTTTTATAGCAGGGGCTGAAAGGAGCAGAATTGGCCCAAAACGACCAATAGACTACTAGTTTCTGGCTGAAACTTCACCAATTGCTCAGTGCTTCCCACTCCCACTGGTAAGCAAAGAAACTTCCTCCTTCCTAATAAGGCAATGGATCAGTAACAGGAACTAAAAACAAAGCCCAGGGATCAGCAACTCTGAAACTGGACTACTCTAGTTCAGTAAGGTGGGAAAACAAGAGATTTGTGATAGAGAAATACATCACTAAAAAAACATACACATAAGATTAGATGTAAGTGAGGTATCTAACAGCAGATAACTGTGCAATTATATCTACAACATGTAAAAATACATCTGCTATATGAGTAATGGAAAAATAAGAGTGTAACTGTGTCTTTGTAGAGAAATACATTACTATAAAGCAGTGATGGGAAACATATGACACGCATGTCAAAGGTGACACACTACAGCATTTTGGGTGACATGCCAGTGATCACCAACACCTGAGTTACGAAAGACACTGCTTTTGCATTCATTGCTCATGTGAAGTACATTTAATTATTTTGTGCCAGGAACCAGTACAGCAACATTAGAGGTAAGTAAGTTATTAACCCCAAATACTATTTCGGTAAACTTTCTCAACAGAGTATGCAAAGGGCAGTGCTGACATTGTTTTCTCTTTGTGGTTATACTTCTGCAAAGGGCAAGGAGTCTGCATTTCTAAGCGTGTGCTGTTTTACATTCCTCTCAACTGTCCCTCTTAATACCTCCTAAAACTGGCAACTTTTTACACTTAATAATGACAGTAATTAGATTTATAGACTTATTTTACTTCAGAAAATGCACATTAATTCACATTCATTTTTTCTGTCAGTGTCTCAAATTAATAGTACAACTAGTTTAAAACTGTCCATGTCTCTTATTTCTAGATTTGTCCCTGATTCTGTTGAGATTTATCCCTCATGTATTGAGAGCTATGCTGTTTAATTTATTTATTTAGTTAGTTAGTTATTTCATTTATTTATTTATTTATGTATTTATTTATTTTGTTTTTTTGTAATTTATTTTTGTTTGGGGGATGACTCACCACCAGTGTCAAGTTAGGCATTTTCTGAATTTTTGACACACTGAACCCAAAAGGTTCGCCATCACTGCTATAAAGCCATGCACATAATAATGCTGATAGTGAAGTATGTAACAGCAGGCAAGTATGCAATTATATGTACAACATGTAAAAATGCACCTGCTGTAACAGTGCATTAGTAGTTTAATCTGTTAAATGCTATGAAAACATTCATCTTTTGGTCCACATGGTCCTGGGTTCAAATAAAGCTGTTTAACATTTAAAACACATTTATGTGTACATCACCAATATAGACTGTGATATGTATGACTTTCTCATCACCTATTTATCCACCCTAAGCAGTACAGATGCATTGTCTGCTTCTAAATAATGGCAGCCAAAGGCCTACAGATAGGAACGCATTTAAACTATTCCTATTACAACACTAGAAAGTGCATAGAATCATGATCAGGTCATACATCAGTATGAATTTCCAGAGGATTTTGAAACATGTAATTCAAATGAGGCCCAGTCGTATCAGACTGCAGCCTACAATGATTTGCTAGTGATATTACAGAGAACCACAGCAGCACAAGTTACATACATATATGGAGTTCATGCTAGAAGCAAGGGTTGCCAGCACACACATTCCAGATGACTACCATGACATTACACATGACTTGGCAGTTATCCAGCTGTTTGACATAATGGTTAATGTACCCCTACCTTGTTCTAGGATACAACAAGCATGTTTCCCTCACTCTGTTAATGATACCATTGGCTCACGTACTTACCTTAAACACATATCTTACTTTCCAGTAGGATGGGTTCCCTCAATCAGGCTCTGGTTGTACATCAAGACTGCACAGGTCACACAGTTACTCTTATGTGTTATTGCCCTGCACATTCTGCAGCCTCTCTAACTATGCCTATTGCCTGCAGCAGCAACAGCAGCTTCATCCTGTAGCACATACATCTGTATGTAACAAGTAGCTGCTACAAACATTCACTCTATGGTGACATAATCCTTACCCCAGTAATTTCCAACCTGAATGAGAAAAGGGGATGGAATATACACCGAGGCCTTATATATTGTTGAGTAGTTGCATGGGATTGGCTGATTATACTGCAAATCAACTGTGTATGCTGCATGTAACATTTCTGAAGCACAATTCGGTTCAAAGGCAATCAGCTGCTAATGAGACCCATCTTAAAAAGGCAAACACCTAGGGGAACCATTGGGTATGAGAGTTAGTTTGTATGCTTAACTGATTCACACAGTACTTGTATAGCTGTATCCTTCAACAGAGGAGTTTTATACCCCATCAGGTATGTAACCATTTTTTCCAACATGATGCATATGCTTGAATATACTTAGTAGAAATGGGGATTACATCAGTAAGTCTTTCTTACAAATGTAATGATGAAGTGCCAGTGATCTCCAGCTATGTTATACCTAAACAGGATGTAGAGTATAGCAACGGTTTAATGTTCTGTGTTAACTGAGTATACAGGTCTCCTGGATACTTCCATTGTTAGCAGTTGTAGTAGTACCCTGCTATTTGATTGGTACTGTTGTTTATACATATGTTATGGGTGGGGGTTTCCCTGCTATGGGGCACACTACAATGGATGCCTGTGTTTGTCGTGAGATCATATGTGAGTATCTGTCATCTCACAAACAGCAGTGGGTCACTCTTGCTATTATCCTACTTGGTTCCACAACCTTTGTATATTTGGTGCACTGCTGATTAAGGGATGTGTAATCAAGTGGGGAATACCGATAAGCTTCCTTTATTGCTGTATCTCCACATACTGTTCCCTGACGTATGTGATCCTGAAATGTGTTCTCATTTATTTGTATTTCAGGAGATATCATGCATGCCAGATGACATCCACCTTTCACTGAGGCAGAAAATGACCTCATTATCGAGGCTTTGAGACAACACCACCAAGTCCTGCTGTCTAGCGGGAAGGCAAATAAGCAACAGCATACAGCCTTGTGGGATGACCTGGTGCACAGCATTAATGCTGTGGGTCAACAGAATCACACATATGAGCAGGTGCGACACTGTGCAACAGGAATGATCAATATGGCACTCAGGCATACAGCAGACATAGCCAGGAATCGTCAGATCACTGGTGGTGGGTCTGCAGCAAAACAGCCTCTGTCGGTCACTGAGGAATTCCTGGTGAACCTTGCAACACATGACAGCTCCCAGGTATCCATTATCTCATAGATGTAGGTGCAACCACTTCCACTCAAGAAGAGCATCCAGGAATGCTTAGTTGGATCATCATTGGAATACTGTAGCAGTCAGCATGCCAGGATGCACATAGTGTTACATGGGTGTCAAGTGTTTGGGGGGAAAGTTTAGCTGCAGTTTTAAGTTCATGCACAGTTTGTGCCCCACATACCTGTTAACATAGCAGTTAATGTAAATGTGTGATATTTTGAACTATTAGCCCTATTATACTGTCACATGTATTGCTGGGTACATTACCTCTCCCTCACATTTTTCCAGGACCGTCAGGAATAGGAAGAGGCTGTGCTTGTGTTGCTGGTAAGTACAAAACTGTTTTGTGAGAGATGTAGATTTAGTTCACTGTATTTGCTCAAGTGTCATCACAGGCCCGCTGGCTGGATTGATGTACTGTCTGCATGACTGTCAACTGTACAGATATTTTCTGACTGTGCACAGTTTAGACTCATGCCTATGCCTTGTAGGTGTGACCACGGTGATTGATTTGACAGCATTGTCAGGACATTACAGATTGCCATAACTGTCAAGTGTGCAGAGTTTTGCAAAATGTCATCAGTGTACATCATTTATATTTTGCTTAAGAGATTCCTGTTTAAAGAAATTTTTTTTCCAAATGATTACAGATATGGGTTAGAAAATAATGTCCTCATGTTCTACCGTATGAGGTTATGGGTTATACAAGTATGTAATAGTGACAGCTGTAGTATACAGCTTAATATATATTGCACCATCGACCAAAGAAAACCACTTCCAAGCCGATAATACGATAAGTCCAACTAATACGAACAGTATGGACAGCAGGTTAGTGTGCCTTGAGACTAAAATGCACAAAGTACGTGCATTACAATGTGACAATACATATTTAAAGGAATGTATTGTAAAGAGATGTGTCCCAAAAGGGCTCCGCACTTATAGGTTTCGAAATGGGGTAAAAAAGGGAGAACCTGAATGTGATGAACTGATACAAATGTTTGATCGACATGGAATAGAATTAATGGAATTCATCTTGAAAATCAATAATAAAAAGATTAATGGACTTTTTGAAGAAATTGATGATGTTAACAATGTAATTCTTAATGATGTTTGTTTTAATCAATATTCTTACAGATATAATGTAATTTTCGACAGGGTTGAAAACGAGGTGAACAACAACATCAGTAGGAAAAAGAAGAAATTCGAGTATAATAAAGGTTTAGCTTATCCCTTTCCCAAAGCCTACATGGAAGGAGTCAATTCTGGAGATAGTACACACAGCCAAACTGAAAATCCCCAAGGGAACTTAGGGGCCCATAGAAGTAATAATATAGATAATGAATACGATACCGAATACCCCCCACTCAGAAGATTCGAAAGGATCTACAATAGAAATCAAATAAGACAAGGGAAAGATTTTTTAGAAGCCAGGGGGGAGGGGGCCAGACAGAGGTACAGGAACCCGTCTTTCAGAAGGAAAAACAGTTACAATTAGATTATGTAGTTCATGGTAACAAAATTACAGATGAGGACATTTTTAGTAGTGATGGCATTGTCCATTCGTACAAGGGGTTTAAAATTTATAATTATGCACAGTTCCCTCTTAATAAAGAATTATTTTATTTATTTATGAAGGGTATGAAGTTTGTCCCCTCCACTAGGGAGGATTGTAGTAAAACCTTAACGGACTTCAAGATTTTTATAAGGAAATTAAATTTGAAAATTTTAAATCAAGGAAGGTCTGACCAGGTTGAAAGGGTGAAACCTATTATTTATAAGAGAAGTTGTTATAACCCCCCTTTAATGCCTATTTTAAATTCTTTTGAAAACATTTGTACTCAAGAGATATACAAATTATTACAGACTAGTAAAAACAGGAAACACAATCTTTCTTTTAAAGAAAGAAACTTAATGTTTGAATTACGTGATAATTCAGAGACTCAGTTTATGAAACCTGATAAGGGTGGGGGCATGGTCATTACCAGTGTAGAAGACTATAATAATAAAATAACTAGTATGTTGAATGATGGGTCTAAGTACGAAATAATTTCTAGGAATGAAATCAACATTTGTTTTAGGAAAATAAAATTTATGTTGGAAGACTCCTTATTTCAAGTGGTCATTAATGAGGAAGAATACAACTTCCTTAATGTTGAATATCCTGTAATACCTATAGTATTTGGCATTCCAAAAACACACAAGGATATAAAGGACCCTCCTTACAGGCTCATTATATCCGCCCACAATAGTGTTACCTACACTATAGATATTTATATTGATCAGATTGTGAGACAGGCCTTAACACCTATTCAACACATTTTAATCGACTCTTGGGATTTTTTGAGAAAAGTGAAAGATGAATGTTATAGTAATGAAATGTATTTTTCTTCAATAGATGTAGTTGATCTCTTTACTTCCATCCCACACGGGATAGGGTTGGAATTTTTTTGTGAAATTTTGGTGGGTCATACTAATTTAAGGGGGAGCACCATTAATTTTATAATAGAACTCATGGAGATTGTTTTAAAGAATAATTTTTTCACATTCCAAGGATAATTTTATAGACAAATCAATGGTGTGGCCATGGGTAGTAGCTGTGCCCCCATTTTTGCCAATCTAGTTATGTACCAGTGGGAGAAAAGATATGTCTTAAAGTCGATATACAACAACGATTGGTATTTATATTTTAGGTTTTTGGACGACCTTTTTATTTTATGGAAAAATGTAGAGTCGTTCCATTCTTTTATGGAATACATCAACCAAGTGTGTGATTATTTTAAATTTACAGGTAATGATAATTCAAACGAGATTTCTTTCTTAGATGTTCAACTTTTCAGGGATTCTGAAATCAACAAATTTCAATCCAGAATTTTTAGGAAACCTACGTTTTCCAGTGATTATCTGGAATACTCAAGTAACCACCCCCATATATCAAACGAAATATTGTTAAAGGACAAATGGTGAGGGTGGTAAGGATGTGTTCCAAGATGGAATATGCAGAAGAGGAAACCAGATTGGTAATGGATATGTTCCTGAACAGGGGGTATCCAAAGGACCTTTTGGAAGAAATCAGGAATCAGGTTATGAGTGAATGGAACCGTAGATATATTCCATTATTAAGGACGGGTGAGGAAGTTATGGAAAGAGATCCCAAAGACTTGAAGGACTTTACCCAGGCTATGGTTCTTACCTATGGGGAAACATCCGAAGAAGTAAAAAAGATTATTAAGAACAACTGGGTTATGTTCAAGGGGAATAAGGAAGTACTGGGAATATTGGGTAATGAACCCTTATTTACTTATAAAGTAAATAAAAATTTAAAGAATATTCTGGAACATAGTTACCAAGGAAAGGAAAGAAAGGAAGGGACACATAAATGTGGGGCCTGTGAACAATGTAAATATATTTTGGAGACCCCCAAGGTGAGATTGGGCCCCTTTAGGATTGAGATAAACTTGGTTTCTGGCTCCTGTACCACAACAGGTTTAGTTTATTTAGCCCTTTGTACAGTTTTCCAATGTTTTTACATTGGAAAAACAGAAAGAAGGTTGAACCGTAGGATTTATGAACACTGTTACAGTGTTATAAAAATGGACGAGAAAAATACCCTATACAAACATATCAAAAGTAATCCTACTCATGGTTTCAAGTTTGGTATTCTGGAAATAGTTAGCAAGGATCCCAGAGGGGGGGATTGGATCAATGAGTTGCTTAGGGCAGAAGCTAGGTGGCAACGTATGGTCAATGCAAGTGAATTTCCGGGCATCAACGATGCCATTAGTATCAAACCTGAGTTGAGATACAGAGCTAATAAAATAAAATGAAATAATTTAAAGCATAATATTTTATTGATTTAACCCCTTGTAGTTTTAAGCATTACATTTTTACCTTCATTTTATGTGTTTTAATGTGTTATCAAATGATTTTAAAAATATTTAAATGAGCATATACGCAAGTTAATTATATTGTGTTTTTGTAGTTTAATTGGTTCATTAATTGGTTGATTGATCAAAGGTATAAAAGCTGAGTGATTTTGGATAACTATTGTTCTGAGGAAGTCTATTTGATGAAAGCGCTTGACTGTTTGTTATTTTATACAATAAAGTGTGTCAAAAGTGTGTTAAAAGATCGTAGCATTTTTTACCAGTTGGTTTCACGTGAGTGTACGGGGACTAGTTATCGGCTTGGAAGTGGTTTTCTTTGGTCGTTGGTGTATTTGCTGCTTTCCCACCAGTGGTTTACTTCTTTATATATTGCACCATAATACTGCGGAGCATAGTAGTACAGGTATTAATGTAATACTTTTCCGTTTTTATAACAGGTGACCAGGGAGGTTGGTCTTTGTCCCCTTCACAACCTAATGTCATTGTCTCCTCAAACTGTGATGATGACGGTGGGCAAAGTGAGACACAGCTGGGGGGTTGCAGGGGCTGAATTTAACACAGAGGTTGACATCCATCTTCTCCCATCATTATCATTGTACACAGCCAGTATGCCTATGCCTACCCAGTTCCCTGTGGCCACAGATACTGAACAGTTGGGAGGGTGGAGACATTGAAAAGGGAAGTGTTGCTACTGTGGCTGCAGTGAGTGTTGACACTGGCCATAGCCAAATTGTTGGTGAGGTTCCAAACAGGGTGCTCATAGGAGGCCTACTATCCCTCCACCACCTGTTGCAGGTGTCTCATCTCATGTTACTTGGTGTATGTTTAGGGTCATTATGGTGGCATAGGCACATTCAGAAAGGAACTTCAGATGAATGTACAGGTTTATGGATGCAGCGGAGTCTGGCGTCCATGACTGTGTCCACCGGATTGCTGCTACCCTGAATCAGTTCACTGATGCAGTGGAAAGATGTTGGTCTGAGAGACATTGCACACTATCTGTCTTGGAATGCATGTTGTCTGTGATGGAACATCTGGTTGGAGTTGACCGTCCGCCTTGTGGATGTAGGTCAGCAACTACATCTGCTAAGAGTCAACATGGCCATGCACAATCGCATCATGGTAGTGCATCCAGTGCTCCAGAGGGGAGTGTGCTGTCCACACCGAGACATGACAGGCCATGAGCTCATGGCCCTGGGTGGTCTCATGGAGGACACATTCCCAGCAGACAGCAGTCACCCTCAGGTAGTAGCACAGCATCTGACCTTGCGCACGGAGATGCCAGTGCAATTCCTGTCAGAGCCAGTTCATATGTTCAGGGTCAGAGATGATGAACTGTCAGCTCTAGCATGAATGGCTCACAGCTGTCCAACATACAGACACATAGGACTAGCACTGAGCTTGGCTGTGTACACTGAGACACTCACACAACAATGTCACATTCAGGTCATCTATAGACACATACACCACATTACCATGGTCCATTCTGCCTGCATCCCTTCCTTATTCACACACAAGCTTGCCAACCCATTGGGTCATCCTAGGCCTCCTGCACCCCCACACAACACCTTGTACAAGTGGTGATACCTGTGCCACATCCCTCTCATCTCTCTCATGGATGCAGGGAAATATAGCTATGTGTCTGATGCACAGGGTTACTATCTACATTAATATGAAACTATTTCACCCAATGTTGCTTTTGACATGTTACTTGTACTGTTCACTTTCTAAATTTGTACATTGCCATTTATAATGACTATACCATAATAGTGTGTGTACATTACGATGAATGCTGTTTTAATGGCTGTGTAGTCACACAATGCCAGGTGTCACAAGGCAATGTTTATGTCTCACTTTCAGGATTGTGTAGGACACACCTCTGGGAACACATCTTCAATCATCCCATCAACATCAGAGCACAGAACTGAATGTTAGCACACAAGATAAATGTTGTCTGAAAGGTAATACAGTATATTTTCTGGGGATCTTACATTCATATGTGTTTAATATGCTAATGAACACAATGTCTCCTTTAAGCCTAACCATGCATCCCTATACACTGTCAAGGTATGATACCATTGATAAGTGTAAGCAGCATGTTGGGAGCTGAAACATCTACAAGTTGTGGTGTGGGGGGGGGCATCCACAGTTTCCCTGTATCCATTGTAGTCATTAGTTCCACAAGCAGGTATGATTGTCCTGTTCCCATCCAGTTGTGTAACTTACACTTGATTATTTTCATTAGGGTAGAAATGTGCCTCACATGGGTGTGGAGCCTGTTCCATATAGGGTGTAGTCTCTGGGTTACATACCTGTTTCTCCAGCATGCCCAATATATACCACTGTCAAGGTGTAGGTCTGTAGAGCAGGTAATTCTGGTGCTACTTGTTTCGTGGATATACAAGAGGTCTACAGTGGGGTCTGACACCACCCTGTATGGCAGATATACAGCAACCCTCCATAGCATGTAGGAGACAGACTACATGGATAGAACATTTACGTGGTCTGCATAGGACATGTTATGCACACCATGTAGTGCTTTACTGAAGAACCTTTGTGGATGTTACAGTTGTCAGATATGCCTGTTTAGTTACATATCAAAGGTGGCATTGCACCAAGGATAGGTCTGTTGCATGCCAATTACAGTAGAACAATGGGTTCCTTGTATTTAAATGCCATACCTTTGTTTATAGACTGTGCAACATAGAATTATGTCCACAATATTGCAGACATGTGACAAGCAACAGGTAAATCACTATCTGTGCCCATAAGTCACTGAGTACTTGGTCAACTGTTTGAGGTGTGCTGGCAATAAGATAGTTACCGGAAGTGGAAGACTTCCCAAAGGATAGCATTGTGCATTTCTTGGTATTTAGTGTTAGTCCATGGCTCTGACGACAACTGTATGTCTGTGTCAACCCTTCTTGGAGAACATTAGTGTTAAGTGTGGAATTTAATTACAGCTGCTCATTTGCATGAAGTCAGTGATGAATAGAATGTTGGCTTATGTGTTGGCTTGACTTATGGGCTTATAGGTTGTTCCTCCATGACATGTTGCTCTATGTGTTGATATGTGTGTTGTTTTTACAAAGAGCATATGAGGCTGCTGAAGGCATTTGTTATCTGGAGTTTCTCTATGAGGTTTTTGATTTTGTATTTATGCCGGTTACATGTCAGTGCCTCAGCTCATGTCTGCTTTGAATTTTGTGTGATGGCTGAGATGTGTATACCACACTACATTAATGACATTAGGAGTACTTTTATGCGAGAGCTTTGCCTCCAGTGTCATTGTATATATACATTTCTGACATACCATATCATTATATATATCAATCATATCAATTGGCAGTTCTCACTAACTTTTACAAAGGTACAATAGAAAGCATCCTAATGAACAACCTCGTAGTATAGTATGGAAGCTGTTCTACCTCTGAGCGCAAATCCATCCAAAGAGTGGTGAAGACAGCTGAGAGGATCATTAAGGCCAGCTTACCACCTCTCCACAACGTGTACTTTTCCAGATGCCTCAGCAGGTCTAGAGGAATAATTAAAGACTGCACTCACCCTGCTTACAGACTGCTCCTGCAGCTATCATCTGGAAAGTGTTTCTGAAGCATACCTTGCAGGACTACAAGATTCAGGAACAGCTTCTTCCCTAATGTCATCAGGCTACTGAACTCTAATAACCACTACACTCCATGATGTCCAACTGAGTCAGTAGAAACTGTTTCAATTTGTGCAAGAACCTGGTTACCAGTCTCACCTAATACTTAGTGCAATATTCACCATGACTGTAACTTATAGGCCATCTAGGGCAGTAGCAATGCAGTAAAATATCTCTTCTTTCAGTGCAATACATGCAAATTCATAAATTAACCATAGTGCAATACTCTAAGGTCCATAGTGCAATCCTCTAATGTTCACAGTGCAATACTTAAATGTTTGTTTCTGTGCGAGGATCAATGCAATGTCTTGACCAAATACCTGTGCAATACTAAAGTCTCATGCAAGTAAGTGTTCAGTTCAAAAAGTGTTAAAATGTGTTTAATTATGTGCAGTATTAGTCAGTCTACCTGCATGTCCGTGATGTAATAGCTGGGTGTTACATGTGTAAATGTCTGTGAAAATAGTCTATATGTTGTCTGCACATTGAGTTACAGAATTTCATTCAGTTTTTGCACTTGTGTGATTTCTGAATGACAATAAAGTTTACTTTGACTTTGACTTTGATTTTGTTTGATAATGAAGTTTGTCTGTAAACATGTTGCAATTTCTACAGTGCCTCAGGATGCCCATATCCAACAGGGTGGTAGAGGTCACAGTGGAAATCCTCATATCCATGGCAACAGATCCTTTTTTATTGATTACACAGTTGTATTGAGTATATCACTCAATGTCACAAGTATCTGTTCCTCAACATTGAGGACAATGCTTGACAGTGCATGCTGGTTGTCCTGTGTGCAAGTAGGTACTGGAGTTAGTACCATCATGGTTTCTGATAAAAATGTCACCCAAGGTGTCTGGTCCTGCACAGAACACTGCCAAACACTGGAGAGTAAAGTAGTACTTGTACCCTGTAAAGTTAAGGATGGAGTATTTAGGCAGCTATTCTGAAGTTACACACTAATCAAGCAGTGCATACTGGGAAAGAACATTTACCTTATGAAGGATGCTGAAAAGAGGGGAGTTGCCTGAATTGTTTCAGCCTGGTTACTACTACTGCCGGTCTCAATACGGCCTCACCACATGCCTCTCCAGTGTACCTCTTTATGGGGAATGTACCTCACTTAGGGTATTAAAAAGTTTACGTTCCTCAAAGTTCCACATTGAAAAGGTCTGTCACACATTCAGTGTTAGGACTTTTTTAAGTGATAGTCATGATAAATAGAAATTAATCATATTAAGTCATTAAAACATAATTTTTATAAGTTAAAGTAAAATACAAAGCTCCTATTCTTTGTTTCTCACCAGTAGCAAAACGTTAGCACCAAGCTCAATACATGAAGTGAGCCACAGCCTGTTTGTTGAGCCACACTCTTGTCACACATAATGCAAGACTCTGTAGGTTTGTTGTAGCTTTTTCCAAGTAGATGCCTTAATTATACATAAAAGCAAAAGGCACTGGAAAAAATCAGAAAAACACGCAGGAAAAATGCACAGATGTTTTAATGATGCTTCCTGGTACCTTGGCCTATGACCTCCAAGGCCGAGAGGTGTGAATCAAGAGGTCAACATTTGTGTTCTATAAAGTTGTGGGTATTTTATTTGGTTATTGTAAACAGATTAGTATAATATAATACAGGGCATAATTATTTAGGATATGGGTGTTTAGGGACATAATGTCACATTATACTGCATTATATTGTGGAATAAGTAGAAGTGAAAATGTAGGTTTGTTTTATTTATAATGCATTTTGGAAGTGTTATGTTACACTAATATGTAAGGTAGCAGGGGGAATATATTGAAGGCATATACATATCTTTTTCGTGGGAACAGTGTCTTAATGTTAGTTCTTGATTATTTGAAGTGAATTTATTAATTATTCAATTGAATGTTTAATTGAACAGTTGATTAGGATGATTTAAAAGGGGAAGTGTATGATGTTACAATTCATTCCCATGAAGACCATGGGCCGAAGTACCAGGAAGAATCATTAAAACATTTCTGCACTTTTCCTGCGTGGTTTTCTGATTTTTTTTCCAGTGCTTTTTGCTTGTATTTATATTTTTAGTCAATTTTTTTGTTGTATTTTTTTATTGAGATGCCTTAATTAGCAACCAGACCAATCATGTTACATTTGTATGTATCATGCCCTGGGTTCCAAAGGTCATAGCATTTGACTGGGGTACCAACCTGATGGTGATTAGGAACACAGCTGCTGCATCACAATATCAGGTTAAGTCTCAAGTGACATAGATGTCCAAGATTGCTCCATCAAACTCCACAATGGCAGTAATCCTTTTCAGGTGACAGTTTCACAGGAATTCATGCAGCCTGGGCTTCAATAGCATAATGGTGATGATCTGTGTGACATGGATGTGAGGCCTGCTGCAGATGGGTGGCCACCTTTGGGCATTGTCTCTGTCCTTCCCACATGTCCTAGGTATGTCATACTGTACATTCATGTTCCCAGAACACTTAACTGTGTTCCCACAGCATTTCACACAACATACATTTGCTGTCTGGCCAATCATTAGCAGACTGGAGTTCCGCTGTGGTTACCCCTAACCAGGAAAAGCCGAAAGACAACAACAACAGTTTGACAGACAATGTAGACTTGCAAGGCTAATGTAATGACAGCAAAGTTGGACAAGTTTTATGTGCAAGCACGGACATGCACATCTTCACTGCAAAGAGTGTCTACAGAGAATGTGTTTGAGGCTGTTAACCCCAAGGGAGTAGGAGCATGACCCTTACTTTTCTGGGATTGTACATTGTCACATTTGCAGGTATGCTTTTCTGACCATGCCTAATAACAGGATTATGGTGCATTCAAGTGCCACAAGCCTAGCAAAGCAGTGTACTCAATCTAGCATGCCATCCAACACTGTCAGGTATGGTTTTCCCTTAAGATGACACCATAAATATAATAACATGTTATATGTAAGCATCTGTCAGGCCACTGCATAACCATGGGCTGTTGTGACGTATACACAAGCAATAATCTACTGCTAATGGCATTCTCCCTGACTGTGGCAGAGATGTGGACAGCGTCCCCAAACTTGTACTCCTACTCCACATAAACACAGTGTGTGTGAGATACATCTACATTAAAAACCTTGTATTTATGCTCTCTCACACACCAGACAATACATATGACAATGATCAACATGCCCACCTCACCTCCGACTCCAACCAAACCCACATCACACATATCTATATATGTGGAGGTCCATAACAGAAACATATCTAATCATCAGACACGTCACAAACAGCAACGCAAACACACTACACTTAATAGTACCTCTACAAAACACAGTACATTTAATGGCTAATGCACCACTGTCTCACTGTTCAAACCCTTACCGCAAAACACAAAGGCAAATATATTAGTTATAGGTGATTACATCGTGAGTCACATTGATGTCTCCTCACCAGGCTAAATAAGGTAAGGGTCATGGTCAGCTGTCTGTGAGGTGCCTGGATACAGCATAGTTCACATACAATCAAATCTGTCCATAACAGGTACTGTTTTGACTACATCATAGTTCCTGTTGTTGTACAAGACTTGACATGTACCTCTCTGGACTGTGTGACAACAGACATGACTGAGCTCTTGCACTATGTGTCTCAGAAAGGTATGGCCTTGGCTGTCAGCTGCATTTATCCTTCAGCTAGGATGATACCTCAGTACAAAGAGAGCATGACCGACTTCAATAATAGGCTTAGCATCTGCTGTCAGTCTAAGGGGATCCACTATCTGTCAGCCTGGGAAGACATGCTCAACAGACCTCAATGGTTTGCCACAGATGTTCTTCATCTGTCATCCCTGGAATTTCAGATACTGGCCAAGGCTATTACTACCCCCATAGTGCTCTTTTTAGGTGGTGTCTCAAGGACAAATTTTCCAGTGTAAACACCCCATGTACAAACAACCTCAAGGTTATGCTGCTAAACTCTAGGAGTGTCAACAGGAAACTGCACTCATTGGATGCTGTCCTCATTTTGGAACACGGAGACCTTTGTGCAGTCACAGACACCTGGTTCAAGGTTGTGGTTTGCACCACAGTCATAACAGGCTACACCTCCTTCCACAATTGTAGATCTCAAACTGAAGGCATGCAGGCTAATGTTGGCAGTGTATAAATACTCATTAAGGATACATACACACCCACATTGGTTACACAGTATGATTCCATGGATACACTTCAGGTGCTATTGACTGTTTTTGGGGGCACCTATAAAAGTCATTGCCAGCAACAGGAGCCCCTCCATGAATCAGGGTACCCACTCTGCTTATTTGCCTCTACATGACTCTATCAAGATACATCTGCACACCATGGTTGGGGTGACTTTTACTACCCAACGAACGGGTAGATTAATTGTGCTCAAACTCCCTTGTCCAAAGATTACTCAACTTCATTATCTCTAATGGCCTGGACCAGATGGTTGACACCCCCACTAGGGGAGCTAACATATTTGATTGGGTGCTTACCAATATGGGCGACCACTGTAGCACCCTCACTGTGAGCTCCTCCCTGGATAGATTTGACCTCAAATCGGTCTTACTCAAAGTAGGTATCACACCTGGCACCCCCCTTGCAGCAAATACACTAAAGACATTCATCAATCCAGATTATAACCCCCTATGGGTTGGTATATATAGCTTCACTGCACCTCCTCCCTCAGATGTAATTGGCAACTATGCTGAGATCTACACCAATGCGTTATACAAACACTTGTATGACTGCACTGACTCGGCTGTACCTGACATGAGCACAACAAGCTCCTCATGGTGTAGCAAACCTGCCTGGTGGACAACTGCCATTAACAGGCTTTACAATAATAGGAAGACATTGTTGTGAAGTCCTCCAAAACAAAGTATGAGTTCAAATTAGCCTCCTCCACAATGGGCAACCACAAGGCATTTTATAGTCACATCTGTAACCCAAAAGGAAAGGCCCACATGTGTGGTGAACTCATGGTTAATCATACCTCATATACAGAGCCTGTCAACACAGATAACATGTTGGCTAACAGGTTCTGTGAAACCATCACTCCCCTGTCCCCACCACATATACCCCATGACATCACTACCACCTGTGTCCTACATTGTATCTGTAAAGAGCAGGTCGTAAATGGCCTGTCTGTAGGCAAAAACACAGCATGTATGGGACATGATAACATCACAGGCTGAGTCCTACATGGGCTCCAACATGTAGTAATAACACCACTTGGAACTCTTTGCAATCATAGTGTAACCACTGGCTTTGTCCCAGATAAATGGAAACAGCCACCATTGTCTGCTTGCACAGATGTGGTGTGTCCACTCACCCCAGAAACTATATACCTATTATCCTGACTAGCCATATTTGTTAGGCCATGGGGCAAGTCATCACAGACCTTATCAACAAAGATATAGGTAATATCCACACAGCTGACCCTAAGCGGTTTGGATTTGTCAAAGAGAGATCATGCCTGTTAAACCTTGTGGACATCTTTGAGACAGTCACCTAGGACTTAGATGAGGGAAAGTCTGTGCATACAGCCTACCTGGACTTAGCCAAAGCATTTGACAGTATCCCTCACTCAGCCATCATTGACAAACGCACCCATTAGGCATTGACCCTTATATCATTAGAAGGGTCATTCACTGCCTCAGTGATAGAGGTCATATAGTCAAAATAGGGGAATCCACCTCCAATAGTCAAGATCTAACCAGTGGTGTTTCACAGGGTTTAGTCATGGTTTATGTACTGTTTGGAATCCATTTCTCCAAAGTAAAGGCACAAATTACATGTCAGTCTCTGACAAGGTTTGCTGATGCCGGCAAACTGGGAGCGGGCATAAAATCTTCAAAGTATGTCAACATCCTACATGATGGTCTTACTTGAACAAATGATTGTTGCCAAAGTCATGGCCTTAGAAACAATACAAATATATATTTTATCAATGGTTTTGGTAACAGTGATGTTCCTGGTAAGTACCACATCAGTAGCAAAACCTGATATATATGTACACAAGGGTGGGAGACCTCAGCACACAGGTTGACAGCTAACTTACCTTAGATCACCATGTCTCTGCAGTGGTAAGAAGGGCATTCTATCATGCTCATGTAATTAGTGAGGGTATTGTCTCCAGAAGTAGTAGTTGTTATAACCTCCATGTCCTCTTCCATCTTCAAACCAATAGTTGAGTGCAACAACCCTTTTGGTATGTACCTTTCCAAGTATCTGCGACAATTGGAGAGACCACATTGTTTCCTCACAAGGGGAAATCAGGTCTTCATCATCTGTCCATGATGATCATCTGATGTCACCATCACTTTAGTGTGTGTGACATACAGAGTACTCAGAGTTGATCTCTGACTTA